>NC_051453.1:20194603-20198739 GCF_001649575.2 Kryptolebias marmoratus | reverse complement strand
AAAAACCTTAAAAGATATCAATACCAAAAGTCATAGCACCCTTCTCCTGAACGAGCTGAACGTTTTGATACCTGAATGGCTGAAATCGCTTAAAAATTGCGGCCTGCGATAGATGCCGAAAAACGTACGGAATAGTTAAAGAATAATAAAGAAACAGGAAAACAATGGTGTGAATGCTTAAAAGCATTCACACAATAATAATAGATAATAAAGAGAAACAGGAAAACAATGGTGTGAATGCTTAAAAGCATTCACACAATTAGTTGTAGATGTACATCCAATTACTTTCTGAGAGTTCCATTAAAATTTGTTTGGTAGAAAGTAGAAATGAAAACAACACACACACAAAGACAAAAGCATTATCGCCATTCTGCCTTCAGCGGCATGTGATAAACATCTCCTTCATTAGATTACAGTTCAACATTGTCTTTCCTTGTTGCTAATATAGACACATTAGCTGTCATTAAAATAAACATGCTGTTGTTGGAAAAAGTACACCCTCTTTTATTTTTAAGATTTTAAGTCTCAGCACATAAAAATTCATGTAGCTCTTGCATTGACTTAAAACTAAAAGCAACTTCAGATGAAAGACAACAAACTTTACACCTTGTTCTTTTAAAACTGAAGCTAAACTAAAAAAGTGTAAAAAAAAATCTAAATCCTTTCGTTCTGCTTCCACAGAAATTAGGTTGTTTATCTTCTTGGAGGAGGGCGATTCTGCTAGCAGTTCACCGTGAGGTCAGAGCATGCAGTGCTCCCAAAAGCTGCAACTCATAGTCTGCAAGAATGTAAAATGTTAAAGTTTATGACAGGAGAGTTTGAAAAGGACTGAACAAGCACAACTTGTTTGAAAGGGTTGTCACACTCACTAAAAAGCATAAGTGTCAGAGTTACAGATGTTTTAGTCAAACCTTAAAATAACATTATGCTTGATCTCGTGCTTTTGTGAGATCTTACGAGTTGTGTTAGCACATGGATTATGTGTTGGGGATGATTTTCAGCTACTACCACATCAAACTTAAGCTTAGCATGCTTAGCATATGTAAATTTGACAAAGATATTCTCATTTTTGTATTGGCTAAGGTCGATGACCTATGGCAGCCATCTTGAATGGAGTGACTCCAACAGGTAACACCAGGTAATGAGTTGTAGATTTACATCCAGAAACAACTTTCTGAGACTCTATCTATCTATCTATCTATCTATCTATCTATCTATCTATCTATCTATCTATACATACATACATACATACATACATACATACATACATACATACAAAGATATATATATTGGTGTTTATTGGAAGTTAAAGGAACCTAATTTAAAAAGGGAATTGCCATGTGACATCATACATCAGTATGTTTTTGTACATATGTCGTATTCTCAATTCAGCATATGCCATCGCAAGTCTTCGTATATGATATCGATAATATACAGATTTCTTTTTTCTTTCTTTCTATGTGTCTAAGGTGATTAAAAATAATACCTATATATGTGACAAATAAAAACAGAAAGAGGTACCTAAAGTGACCTTAAATAAATCTGTTTGATTTGATACACTCCTCTCATATTCCTCTCATTTTTTTTTTTTGTTATTGTTGTTGTGATATTTTATATACAGTATTTGCATAAATTATTTACTATTTATTTACTATTTGCGATGTGCGCGCGCACGTGTGTGTGTGGGGGGGGGGTAGCCAATTTTGGTCAGATCTTGAAAATAACATTATCCACAATCTCATGTGATATTGTCAGATGCCAGGTTCAGTTTGCTACCAAATCAAATTTTAGGTCAGTATCTGTAAAATTGACTCATTTATAATCATTTTTGTGTTTCTTACAGTCAATAATCTGTGACAGCCATCTTCAGTTGGGTTGACTCCAAAAGTAAATCTTGTAGATATACATCCAATTAGTTCATAAAAGGTTCAATAAAATCTGGCCAGTGGTTAATGAGGTATTTTGCAAATGCTATACAGATAAACAAACACATGCACACAGACAAGTGTAAAAACATTACTGTCCTCCTTTGTCTTATCGTGGTCAGTGAAAACTACAACTCTTTAATGCAGGGACTGTTGCATGATATTTAAATCTGAACTGTAACATACTGTATGAAAATAAAATAGTAAGGCAAAGTGTGAGCATTAAAAATGTGTAAGTGATTAGAAGTAGCTGCATGTGTGAACAAAGCCTGTTCCCTTACTTTTATATATTCATCCACATCATTACTCTGCACTTCTGAAACAGAAGTGAGAGGCTTTTCCTTTATGAGCTCCTCCCTTCTGCAGAGCTTCCTGTTTTGGTTAGGGAAACACACTGTGGTCATATTAACTATCAGGACTCCAAACTCAGCTTGACTCCATAGTTTCACTTTTTGACCTTCACACTTTTTAGCTTTTAATGACAAGAACTTAAAAATACACTGTTCCTAAGTGTGTGACTCCTCAACAACTTTTAATGGAAAAGAAAGAAGAATTAAAATAGACACGTAGTGTGCTCACTTTCTAACCAAATGACATGCCATGATATAATGAGTTTTATCTTTGAAACAGTGAATATTTAGTTATAATTTATCCGAATAAAGAATCCAAAACATGAACGCATCATAGTACTCTGCACTTACATCAAATCTGATCACACCTTTGTCTGGGGCTCCACCTTGTGTCCAAACAATAAAATAAAAAATTATATCATTAATCAGTGTATTGTTCATTGATTAACTTTAATAAGTAATGCAAGCAAACATTTTGGACAAAAAAATAATAATTTCAGTAAAGTGCCTGGCATTTACTGAAGGACTGCATATTGCACGTGCTCTTGTATGTTTGTTATCAAAATATCTCATGAACAACTGAACAAATTTTAATGAAGCTTGCAGAAAGTAATTGTTGATTGTAAATCCACAGTTGAACTTATGGAATTTACCTGATTCAAGATGGCTGCAATAAACAGCTGACTTCAAGAAACACAAAATGGCACTAATTTAGTCAGTTTTACAAATACTGAACTACACTTTTGTTTGTAAGTTGCTACAACTGATGGCCAACACCTACTCACCTATTGAATGGCTTTAAATGAAACTTTCAGGAAAGAATCATTGGATGTATGTACGTCTACAACTTATTATCTTTTGCAGTTATTTCAAGATGGCCACTGCAATGTAAACCGACTAGTAGCTAAGAGTCACGCGCAGCACATGAACTGAGTGTGACGTCTTGTGATATCACAGCAGCTCATGTATGACAAAAATGGCTACGCCTTTGTCATTTTTCAGCACAAGATGATTTATGTTTATTAAGTTCTGCCATGAAAGGCAGTGAGTTCACCATTACAAGACATCATAGCATCTTGTTGGACCAGTTTTTACCCCTACGGTGCTAAATTGCCTGCAGGCTTGTTTCTGTCTGTGAGAACATGACTGGGAAATGACAGGAACATTGCTTTTTATGAGCCTTCTTGTCTCTTCACTTATGCAGGGTTCCTTATGCAGGTAGCCAAGTAAGGGCCAGTTGTTCATCATTTTTAAGGCTTACAAAACAACTCTTTCTCAAAAACAACTTACTGGTCTGAAAGAATATATGTGTCCTGAGCATAGACTGTGTTTATGCTCAGGCTGCTGAAAAAATTATTCACTGATCAGTGTGTCTTGTCCAAAAGTTTACTCAATTTCAAATTCCGAAGGTCGTGTATCCACTCGTCATTACTGTGTTTCTTAGGGAAGTAGTCATTAAATGGCTCCAGAAGTTTATTCAGTTGTTGTTTTCTTCAGTACATTTTCTCCTGTCCCTCAGGACAGGCATTAGGAAACGTGTTAAGTCAGCTTTTAGGAACATAACTTTCCCACAAGAAAATCTTTTTTTTTTTTTGTTTGTTTTTGCAAGCATCATATTTCTCATACTGTTCAAAAATGTTGTGCACCTCCCTTGTGCAGACACATTTATTGTGTTTAACTGTTTAAACAAGCCACACACTGTTACTAAACAGGTCTGCAAAATGCAATTTTTTTCTGGGAAAGAAAATCTGCCATTTCGGGTCATAGATCATAAAATGGGATTATAGCTTTCCCCTCAAAGGCCAGAATACCTCAGCATGATACAACATGCTGAGGTACCTCTACATGCTCACTACCAAGA
>NC_051453.1:20189893-20194327 GCF_001649575.2 Kryptolebias marmoratus | reverse complement strand
GGAAGGGGAGACGCCAAGATGATTATTATTTAATTTGTCACTTAAAATATTCACTTGTTGTTGTGCTAAGTTAAAGTTAGTTTTGCTTTATTTGTTTATAGAATGTTTTAGTTAATTTTGTATTTATTTGTTCTTTTGTTTGGTCAGACCTCCCTCAGGTGGTAGATTTGGGTTACTCCACCCCTATTTAAGCAGCCTTTGTTCTTTGGTTGTGAGGTCAGTTTTGTTTGTGTTCAGTTAGAGTTCAGTTGACCTCAGTTAATTTGGATCCAAATTTGTTACTTATGCTTTGATTTATTCTTGATTTACACCTTTATGCGATGTTGATAAATTTTGAAGAATTAAACTGGAAACCTTTTTCTACTTTGAACAATTTTTTGTCCTTGTTTGAGTTTGGTCCCTCACACACTCCTTTGCTGCCTCCCGATGCAAAAAAAACAAAGGTTGCAGTCCAAGCTTTGTACTCTCCTCATGACCTCCACATTTTTTTCTTATAGCAGCAGCACAATCAGTTTTAGTACTGATGCACATGTCCCAGCTTATTCTGACTAAACTCAAAAAGGAGTCCACAGAGTTGAAAATGTCCTCAATTGTAATGGTAGGAAGCTCTCTTGTGCAGAGAAATTGTTCCTGTAAGTCTCTGTCCCACACGGCTCACTTAAATGAATGAAACTGCTTTGTTTGTTATGTCTGCAGATTCCTTTATTTGTAAAGCAGAATGTCCACTTGCCTTAATACAAACTGTGGTCTGTTGTTTGGTGTTATTCAGCATGTCCAACATCCAAAATCAGCTACTTATATTATCATTTGACAGAGGTAAAGTGTTTAGTTCATCTGCTGAGGATTGAAACTCACCTGGTAAGATTCACAAAGTACCTGTTCTTGCTTCAAGCACAATGGAATACGACACTTCTGTCTTGTCTTCAGGTCTTGAAGTCATCTTCTGAAGTCAACAGATTTATTTTTGAGAGAACAGTGTTTGATTCAGTTTTGATGGCTTCATGCTTTCGTATGCCAACATCTCACTGCATAAAACACACTAAGGCTTTTGTCCTCCTTTGTCCTCAATATAAGAAAATTCATAACTTGAATAATCTGCAATGTGCCTGCATTTTGCTGGTCATTTTGATATATAATTTGTGTGGGTACATTGTTCCATTCAGGCTGCATTAAAGTTGATGGAAGAATAAAAACTATGACACATTTAGAGGTGAATACCAATAAGTGCATGTCATAGGTATGCAATGGATGCGCTGGAAGGCATGGTGTCCTATGCAAATCCTATGCAGGCCCCAGCTAGTGACTACCTAGTTGTAATTATCCAGGCGTGGTTACTTTTTACCACATAAAGATTTTATTACCAGCACAATGGCCCTAAAGGGAAGTCTGTTTTTAGCCAGAGTTCTAGAGAACTGTGACAATTAGAACTGGAGAGACCGGGTTACAATTGTTCATCTCTGTCTATCCAATTTAACACCACTTGTTAGAGTTAATTCCTACTAGTTAAAGCCTGTTTGGTTTCAGACTAACTTCGTTCTCTACTGGGACTTTGTGCTTTCATTTTGTGTGGATACAGAACTTTCTCACAGTCATGGTTCGAGTGTCAAACAGCTTTATTTTGCTTTTTGTTGTGGTGAGTCACAAATGAGTTTTATTTATTTTGAGAAGATTGTTTTCCACTGTTTCAAATGAACTTGTTTATAATTGTTGTTCTGTTAATCATGTTCATTATTCAAAGTTTTTGTTCAGGTCTGTAATGGAATCTCAAATGTACTCCTAAACTTTTAAAATGTTATATTTAAACAGAGAATCAGACAGAAACAGGCTGAAAAATAAGTCTCAAACAGTCACTCTTGGGGAAAAAAAATTAATGCAGGTTATTTTTTTAATATGTTGTAAACAAACATTGTTCTTTTAAATTTTAAAACTGTGCCACATCTTTCTCTGGCTAAGATTCAGGCAGAATAGAGTAGAAATATCAAGATCTCGCTACAGGAACGCAAGATGCCCACAAGTTATTAAGAAGTGGCAATAGAAATCTCTTTATGCTGATCTTCTTGGCATCAACCCAGAGCTCACTTATCGTAGATGATTATTTTTGAGTTAGAATAAATACGGTTTTGTAAATATCTACATATTGTTTATTATTTAAATACATCATGGCATGTCACAGTTTGTGAAATAAAACAGGAACTAATTGATGGGAGTTGAACCGCAGTCTCCCATATGAGATCCCACTTCATTATCCATCACACTCACTAAACATGCACAGAACCCTCATTTTATCATATAAGCAAGCATCTATATATGGAATTATTAAACTTTTGTAAAGCCACCATAAGATAAGTCACTTTTTAGAAGAATAAAGTAGTTACATCATAAAGCATGGAATTTGGAAAAGTATGAAGCTAATTTTGGGGAGAAAAGCTGATTTTATAAGGGTTTTACATTATATTGGAAGTGCACTAAATTGCTGATTTTCTTTATTTCCGTTGATTATTTTTTGCAGTTGCCTATATCTAAATACATGCTTATTTTTTAGTGAATGTTCAATAGGAAGGTATTAAGAAAATGTTCATATTTAAGGCAATTAACTTTTCTTTAAGTACAGTAAAGGCAGTGCATCTTCAAAATGAATAATTCTTACAATATTAACCAAAATAAATGTGATTATGATATTTTGTCATCCTCGTGCAGCCCTACTTTGTAATGTTTGACAGACACCACAATGTTTGTTGTGAATCATGTAAGTAATTAATATATTTTAGCTCTTCAACATGTTCAGGCTGCAGTCCTTTTAGCAGCTCACTACCTGTCAGCTGCTTCAGGAGACCCTCAGGATGTTATTATTTGACATCATACCTTCAAGAACAGAAAACAAGTCATCCTGTGGTTTATTCAAGCAGTTGGTTCTCATTCTTTGGGTGAAGTTAAAACTAATTGCAGAATGTTTTATGTTGTGTTACAGCTCCAGGTTGTTCGTCGTATTTGTCATACTGTTGAAAGATGTTCTGCCCCTCCTTTGCGCAGATAAATTTTAACGCGCCACACACTGTTACTAAACAGGTCTGCAAAATGCTATTTTTTCTAAGAAAGAAAGTCTGCCATTTCAGGTCATAGATCATAAAATGGGATTATAGCTTTCCCCTCAAAGGCCAGAATACCTCAGCATGATACAACATGCTGAGGTACCTCTACATGCTCACTACCAAGATCTTGTCACAGTTTTTGAAAACACAGTGTTCTTTCCACTCCGTGTAGTGTAGTTTACCACTTTATGACATCTTTTAACGTGTCATGAAGCACTGGTACCACTCCTTTGCTGTCTCCTGATGCAAAAAAACAAAGGTTCCAAGTTGCAATCCGAGCTTTGTTTAGTATTCTCCTCATGTTCCCCTTTTTTTTTCTTTTGGCAGCAGCACTATCAGTTGTGGTACTGATGCACATGTCCCACACTTTAATCTTGTCCTTGGGTCTTGAAGTCATCTTCTGAAGTCAACAGGTCTATTTTTGAGAGAACGGTGTTTTGTTTCCAAATGCTGATTCAGTTTTGATGGCTTCATGCTTTCATATGCCAACACCTTACTGCATAAAACACACTAAGGCTTTTTTCCTCCTTTGTCTTCAATATAAGAAAATTCATATCTTGTATAATCTGCAATGTGCCTGCATTTCACCCTACTCAGTTGTAGAATATGTAAACTTCTTCTATGGTCTGAAATGGCAGATGTCAGCTCACATTACAGGGCATTTTTGACACTTACTGTTAAGGAGTGTGAGTAGATGGCACTCTGTTGATTTTTAGTTTCTTAACATTTTTATACCCAGACAAAGGCCTAATACCCACTGAAAATTAGTCTGTGACTCACTTTTGGGTCCTGACCGACTAGTTGAGAATAACTGCTTTAGATATTACATTAAACCTCAGAGACTACATACGAAGTCATTCTGCTCTCTATGACTAGAAACCTTAAATGTGCACATAATAAATATTGTAATTTGTATGTGTGAAAAAACATCAATAATAATAGTAATGTCACCAGGGCCCCAAAATTAGCTCTGGCCCATGGCTCTACACTCTTTTAAGTCTGACCCTGGTTACATTCACCACTCAGAAGGATTTTCTCCAAACACAACATCCCACTACATTTCAAACCCAACAAGACTGTATAATCTGGTCCACCCTAAGAACAAAACACCCAAACCCAAACTGAGCGGAGTTGTGTCTGCAGTTCAGTGCAGCGAAGAATGTTCAGACCTTTATATTGGAGAGACCAAACAACCACTCCACAGACGCATGGCTCAACACAGGAGAGCCACCTCTTCTGGACAGGACTCAGCTGTCCACCTACACCTCAAGGATAAGGGACACTCCTTTGAGGACCAAAATGTTCATATTTTGGACCGAGAAGACAGATGGTTTGAGAGGGGGGT
>NC_051453.1:20188682-20189633 GCF_001649575.2 Kryptolebias marmoratus | reverse complement strand
GCAATCCAGCTTACATCACATCTCAGCTTTAAAAGCTCAACTCCACACTCTCTATTTCTGAATTGAGAAAGCTCCTCGGATGAGAAGCGAAACGTCTTCAACTACAGAATAGAAGTCCAGTTGTTTTTGTTTTTTAACCTTTTTTTGAATTCACCACTTCATACAGGTTCCGAACCGATCACCAGCTGGGGATAAGATGGGGTTCAGTCTGATCAGTGGTGGGGGTAATATGGGGTTTAGGCCAATGACATTTTGGCATCTGAAATGAGAAATCAAGACTGGAACCACCAATTAGAGAAAATCCCAGAAAAAATTAATTTTGAAAAGAAATCAGTGACAGAATATTTTATTTTATTTTTTAAAAATTCCTCTTGTTCATGTCAAAGTTCTGATGAGCTCCAATTATGAACCCATCCATCCCTTCCTGAAACAGTTGGATTACTAACTAGTAAATATTTAGGTGTCATTATCCAGGCGTGGTTACTTTTTACCACAAAGATTTTATTACCAGCCCAAGGGCATTAAAGGGAAGTCTGTTTTTAGCCAGGGTTCTAAGGAACTATGACTAATAAGACTGGAGAGGCTGGATTACAATTATCTAACTTTGTCTATCCAATTTAACACCATTCAGACAAACTTCTTTCTCTACTGGGACTTTGTGCTTTTATTTTGTGTGGATACAGAACTTTCTCACAGTCATGGTTCGAGTGTCAAACAGCTTTATTTTGCTTTTTGTTGTGGTGAGTCACAAATGAGTTTTANTAACATGGATGTCGACTTTCAGGCTACATACACTCAAATGACATGATGGAATCCACAGAAATGGTCTAATGTAGGCCTTTTTCACAGGGCCTTCTGGAGATATGCACTGCTTTCTCTAACACAGAAAGGAATAAGCCAAAAACTAAAATGAATGGACAGATGGATGTAAAAAATGTTTTCCATAACTTA
>NC_051453.1:20174058-20188582 GCF_001649575.2 Kryptolebias marmoratus | reverse complement strand
AGACATATCCCGAGACTGGACTCTCCTTCACCCATTATTTGACATCATACCTTCAAGAACAGAAAACAAGTCATCCTGTGGTTTATTCAAGCAGTTGGTTCTCATTCTTTGGGTGAAGTTTGAATTAATTGCAGAATTTTTTATGTTGTGTTACAGCTCCAGGTTGTTCTTGTGGTAGGGGCATATTCTGGAAGCCAACTGCAGAGGAGAAAAAGAGACTGGGTCGTGCCTCCAAAACGTCTGAAAGAAAATCAAAATTATACTCACCTGCCTTTTATTGCCAAGGTGAGTCACTGAGGCCTGTTTTAATTTTACTCAACCTGTTAATGCCGAAACACAAACAAGTAGAGTATCATGTTGAACCTGTACAGTTAGATACTTTTAAAAACTGAATGTATGTTTTCAGCTTTGACAATAATGAAAGCAAATACAGTGAAGCAACAGGGTACAACAGCCCACACTATTTCAAATGGCCTCCCATAAAAACAAGCAAATCAATTGGAGAAAACTGATAAAGTCTTGTTCTGTTTCAGGTTCGATCAGATCTGGCTGGAAAAGATATTGAGTACTTTTTAGAAGGCGTCGGGGTAAACAAGGCTCCCTTTAATGTGTTTGAGGTTGACCGTCGTACTGGAAACGTTCGAGTGAACAAAATCCTGGACAGGGAGGAGGTCGATACGTATGTGGTGAGTTAGTCTACAACTGCAGCTCTGAAAGAGAAGACACACTGTAAAATGTAAATCAAAACACAACATATAAATTATTTAAATTGATAAATAGTTTGTTGTTATTACAGATGTAATTTTGCTCATGTCTGTTTGTGTGTGTCCTTTCTATTAGCAAAATATCTTTTGAACCACTGGACAGATTTTAATTTTAATGAGACTTCCAGAAACTAACGATTAGATGTACATCTACAACTGTTAAACTTTTGGAGTCAACACAAATCAAGATGGCTCCCACAACTAATCAACCTCAGGAAACAAAAAATGGCTATAGTTTTCAGTGTTACAAATATTGAGGTGAAAATAAAAGACTAGCTAAGAGGCATTTCCAACAAACTCTGAGAACTAACAGATCATGCGAGTTCTCACAATCCATCCATCCGTCCGTCCATCCATCCGTCCATCCATCCATCCATCCGTCCGTCCGTCCGTCCGTCCGTCCGTCCGTCCGTCCGTCCGTCCGTCCATCCATCCGTCCATCCATCCATCCATTCATCCATTCATCCATTTTCTTTTACCCATTTTTTCAAGGGACAGCTGGTGCCTATCTTTAGCAGTCATTGTGCAAGAGGCAGGGTACACCCTGGACAGGTCACAACTCTATCACGGGATCTTATAAACTCACTAGCATAATGCTAACATTACAGAACTATCATGGACTTCAGTATTTTTGAGTTTATTTTGCTTTTGGTTCTTTGTTTGATGTTTCTGTAATTCTTTGTTATTTCTTGTTCATCTTGTGTTTTAGTTTAGTTCTTGTCTTTTGGCTTTCTGTATTTTCCTGTATTTTCCTTTCTGTATTCACCTGTCCTCAGCGATGCCTGCCACACATACCTCACCCGTTTCTTGTCATGTTCCCAGCTGCAACTCATTTTACACTCACTTTAAAGCCGGTCTCTTTTGATTCACTCCTCACTGGTTCATTCCTTCTGGTTGTTGCTCGCCATCTCTGCTGTGTGTCTTCTGTGCATTTTTGTGTTTTTCAAGCCTTTTGGTTTCCTTTTAGTTTTGTTAATAAATTAGTTTCCTTTTTACATTGTGATGAGTCTGCATTCTGGGTTCGCCATGCTCCGCCATAACAAGAACATAACATCATTTTCAATATATAACCAAAGTGACTACATCTTTGTCATTTTTCAAAAAGGGTTGATCATATTTTAAAACTCTGGCATGAAAGGTGGCAGTGAAATAGTGTCCCTGCTAGGTTTTTAACTTGTTTCTGAGTTCATTGAAATTTTGTTTCCAGCATGTGTAAATAATTTTAACTTCTTGTTTTGTATTTAAAAAATTCTAAACAGCAGCTATATTTAATTCTTTTTTGAGTGTTTTTATTTTTATTTTTTCTCTTTTTCTTTTAAAATTGACTTAGCTTTATCTCCCCCCTTTTAGCTGACAGGTATTGCTAACTTCACTAATGGCAAAGAAGCAGAGTCAAAGATGACCTTTAGGATCAAAGTGGAAGATGAAAATGACAACCCTCCAGTGTTTGGAGAAACTGAGCCTGGTGAAGTAGATGAACACAGTCCC
This sequence comes from Kryptolebias marmoratus, assembly GCF_001649575.2. Lineage (NCBI taxonomy): Eukaryota > Metazoa > Chordata > Actinopteri > Cyprinodontiformes > Rivulidae > Kryptolebias > Kryptolebias marmoratus. Next base: position 20,186,330 of record NC_051453.1, on the reverse strand, counting down.
AGAGGTGAGACTTTTAAGTTCTCAGCTAAGTCAAGGAAATGTAATGCTACACAAGTTCTTTAGAAATAAAAGGAAGTATTGTGCTTAACTGGATGATAATTAAAATCCAGAAACCCTTTAAAACGATTTTTAGATGTTGTTGTTTAACAAGCAGAAACAGTTTTTTTACTCATTGCAATGTCATGAAAATTGATCTTTAAAAAAATCATAACATAAGAAACAGAATCTGCATGATATTTTTTCTCATATTGATGGTTGTTTCCTTAAATTGAAAACTTGTTAGCAAAATTTGTGATCAGATGCCAGCTCCTACGTGCGTTTGTTAACCTACAGAAACAGCCAAAATGACAAAACAATGGCGACATCCAAGAAAGAGCCACTTGGGTTGGAGATGTCCAATAATTTGATGTGTTGGTACATATTTACACTCAGATTTATTGAGTAAAGTATACAGATAAAACAATAGGTTAAGTTGAAATGGTAAACTCAAAAAGCCTAGCGTGTTTGAATGCCAAGCTGTTTTTATCTGTTTTTATGGTGATCCACTGTTCCACTTGATCCCCAATCTTTGTTCTTGACTCATTCTTTCTCTTTACTTTTGCCTTTAGCAGCAGATTCACTCTAGTTCCACCTAAACGTCTTTTCTGAGATTCTATGCTTCTCTGATTCTGTCAGATTTGTTTACCAATGCAGACTACAGCCAGCCAAACCCAGGTCAATCGCTCCAGCTTCCACATGGTTTTCAGCAGATTCAGCAGAGTGCATTGTTTACATTGAGTCGATACCAGCATTTCAGAGTTTTAAATGTGTCTGGAAAACTTTTGGAGTAAACTCTTTCAAATTGCATTTGATTCCATTCAGGATCCCATTTCTATGTTGTGTTTTTTTTAATAGCTGTTTGAAGACATAAAATAAGTAAAATATTCCTGCTGTTTTTTCTTATGAAGAATGTCAGCCACGGTGAAGTCAAGTTTTAAAATGTATTTATTGCTGTTTTTACAGGAACTGTGGTTATGAAAGTCAAGGCAACTGACAGAGATGAACCTGAGCATGATAATTCAAAGATTGCTTATTCCATCAGAAATCAGCAGCCATCCCATGGCATTTTTGCTATTCAAAAGGATGGCACCATCTACATACATAAGCCTTTGTTGGACAGAGAAGTATGAACTACTCTGACACTTGTTACTTTTTATCCACTTGCACTTTTATCTAGGTGACTGATTGTGGGTGTGTGGGGAGGTGCATGTGTGCACTTGGTTTTGGACACCTTTTTCAGACCTTTTTTGGTAAGATAACTTGTTTTATCAGGACCAGTGCTCTTTATGGGACCAAACCAAAGTCCTAATACGGTGGAACATAATTTTGGGGTTAGGTTTAGGGCTAAGGTATGAACTGAGTTTAGGTTAGTGCTAGTGTCCAATCGTTCAGCTTTACAGAGACAGCTTGTTCTTTTCTGTGCTATTAGTAGTTCCTGTCACTAGATGGGACTGCTGTAACACCATAGGGCAAAAGGGAATGTCAAGTAGGACTGCAGAAGATGATGATGATGAATACTGAAAGTAGTTCTGCAGTGGTGTCTGGTGGGATGGCACCTGTGTAATAAAGCTGTGAGTTTAACCACCATCACCTTTCTTTACCACAACTGCCACTCCTCAACTCTTGCTTTGGTTGTACAGAGACCAGATAGTCCACAACAGTGACTCTGGCACTCCACATTTTTAGCACCCCACCTCAAAATCCCTCAAGGGTCGTATGGCTGGAACGGCGCTCACAAATGCCTGGTGATCTGCAAATCACAACTCCAGGAGAATATTTTGCATGTCCAGTGGAAAGATGGGAACATGGAATTCGAATAAGCCATACTGAAGGTTTTTATCTCTGATGTGGCTGTTAGCAATCGAAGACCTTTTGGTGAGACCAGCAATGATGAACGCCATCAAACTGAAGCAGGAGGCCTTCAGGGCTTGGCTGTCCTGAAGGACACACCAAAGGAGCTGATATGTACCAACTGGCCAAAAGGGGTACATCAAGGTCTCTAAAGCTAAAACTCAGATGTGACATCTTGGTCAAAAAAGTTCTGGCAAATGTCTGGTGCCTCAGAAAAGGAAAATAGGACTCTTTCCAGGATGTACTTGGTTTAAGTAGGGAACTGCCAATGTAGACTGCAGATATTGTCAGATAGAAGGAACACTGTAAGGATCATCTTAATCTGGTCACAATTTCGGCCAATGAAGAGCAGAGTCTAGACTTAGGGGAAGGTGAGTCTATTACCTTTGGCAGAGTTCACCAAGTTAGCTAAAAAACTACTCTGAGGCAAGGCATGAGAAGTGGGTCTGAATTTTTTTAAAGGGGGACTACAGACTGTGTTCCAACTATCAAGGGTCCACAGTGCTCAGTCTCCCTGGAAAGTTTACTCTAGAGTGTTGAAAGAAATACTCACACCTCAGATAAATGAATAGCAGTGTGGTTTTCATCTGGGTTTTGGAATAGTGGACCAGACCTGTAGCTTTGCAGAGTTGCCTCAAGGATTATTCTTTTTGTAAACAAATTTATATTGTACAAGTAGACTAAGACATGACAAAAATGCATGTTGAGAATATTAATTTTATCATACATTATTCAGACTGAGTGAGCAAAATGGAGGATCAGTATAACAGAAGAACAACTCAGGTTGAGTGGTTTGGACACAAAGTTGGGAGGCAAGGCTGAGATGGTGTGGACCTGTAAAGAGGAGAAATTATGTCTATATTGGACAAAGGATGTTGAATATGAAGCTACCATGAAAAAGGAAGGCTACAGAGAAGCCTTGTAGATGAACTGGAGGATGTTGTGTTGGTGGAACAGAGGAGGATGCTGTGGATTGGGTGAGATAAAGGCAGATGATCCACCATGGTGACTCCTAAAGGGAACAGCCAAAAGAAGAAAACATTAATTTTATCTGAATCATTTTTTTTAATGGTTATGCAAAATTTAACTTCTACAATTTTTTTTTTAAGTATTGATTTGCTGTGGTATTTACTGAGCTAAAATTAAGCTAAAAGGAAGATAACAGCTAGCTCACTACAGATAGAGAAATCAGAATGATGTTCAAACTTATACCTTTATGGTTAACAATTTTTTAACTGGTTGTATTCAGTTTTTTTATTTTTTTACATATAAGTCTAATTTAAATGCTGTTGTCATTTCAGGCACAAGACCAGTACATTCTGACAGTGATTGGTAAAGACTTGTATGGTGAACCAGGTGGACACACTGCAACAGGGACTGTTACTATTAATGTCCGGGATGTAAATGACAATATGCCAACTCTGGAAAAAGAACAGGTGCTTTTCCTTCTTACATTTAACACATGATGGTCAATATAAATTTCAATTTGAGTTTAAATATTTCTTCAAAAGACGCTTTTGAATGGTTTTACTATTTGAGAATATCAACAATGTTGACATGCTCGTGATCACACAAAAAACCCAAAGAAATTATCAACAAATATGTTGTACTAATAGTAGATATTTCTGTGTTACTTTAATTCTGTAATTTTTTATTTTATTTTATTTGTAGTATGAGGGGAGCATTGAGGAGAATCAGTTTGGCGTGGAGGTGATGAGGATCAAAACAGAGGACCTGGACCTGAGGGGGACAGACAACTGGGAAGCTGTTTTTGATCTCGTCAGTGGCAACGAGGCTGGATATTTCAGCATTAAAACAGATCCCAAAACCAATGAAGGAATTCTGATGTTGGACAAGGTACAGTTTCTTTTTTTTTTCAGAAGAAACAGCTATGCTGTTGTTCCACTCACCAGTCATATGACATAGAATAATCAGTGTATCTCTATAGACGAGAAGTTAGAAATCAACAATACTTTCAACTCATGAAATAAGATGATACGTAAAACTGGGTTCACAAGATGAAACAAGATTTGGACAATACTTTTAGAAAATGAGCCTTCTTGCAAGTTTTGCCACAAACTCAACTGACTGGTATCTTTCCTGTCTGATTTCTCATGAGTTATTTCAGACCTTAAAATGGTGTATAACCTTCTGTCTCTTTATGAAGCTGAGTATGGCCATCTTACTTGTTGTGGTGCTCGGTTTTTGGCATATGGTTGTTTGCTTGAACCTTATGAATGAACCCTTTAACACATCCAAGATGGTGGGCTGAAGCAGAATCTAAATTTTTCACCCTGTATGTTTTTGTGTCAGTGGGTGGTTCTTTTGAATTATCCTCTTTACCAGATACCAACATCACCAATGATGGTAATCTGTAGTGTTTTAATCAAGTCCAGGCCCAGTAGTGATGATCAAGCCTTCACTATAAAGAGTAATGCAGGAACTTTGTTGTTTTGATTTGCTTCTCCTGCTGTAGCTTGTTAGGCAACCAGTGACAGGTAGGACACCTTTTGCATACAAAACTAATTTAACTTTGGGTTCTGTCAGTGGAAATTGTACAAAATGTTGCTTGTAGACAATTTCTAAATGTTTTTACCTTAAATAATAACACTACTGTTTTTTGTTGTTTCCTGTATTTTAGCCTGTGGATTATGAGGATGTGAAGGACCTTAATCTGGGCCTGATAGTGAGGAACAAGGTTTCCCCCTTTGATGGATCTGGCTCAAATGCTGGAGCTGGTATTGGATTTGGAGGAGGAGCAGGTGGTGGTGCCAGCAGCTCAGGTGGTGGTGCCAGCAGCTCAGGTGGTGGTGCCAGCAGCTCAGGTGGTGGTGCCAGCAGTTCAGGTGGTGGTGCTGGTTCTGCTAGTGCTAACAAGGGAACTGGAGGCTCAGCATCATCACCAAGTGGAGCATCATCACAAAGTGGAGCATCACTTAAAACCTACCCTATTAAAATTAATGTAAAGAACCAGCTTGAGGGACCGCATTTTAACCCCAAAGTTAAAGCTATTCCCATCACTAAAGGACTCAAATCCTTCAAGGTTAAAGAAGTTATTGCCTCTTACCCTGCCATTGATAAAGACACTGGAAAACCAGCTGAGAATGTGAGGTCAGTGGACAAAAACTCAAACAGAGGCGCCTACAGAAATCTTTTATTGGGGTGGCCATGTGGGGGCCACTAAAAAACCTGGTGGCACATCAAATCCAAAAGCCATAAAATAATTTCAGAAATTCTGTTATATTTGTTGGACCTCAACTGCTTTTTCTCTCTTCTTTTCAAAGATTGACTTTTATTCACCCCCATACAGCAAGTTTGAAAGCAACTGCCTGGTTCAAGGACTTTAATAAATAAATAAGGCAAATTTATAGTGGTGTCCAGTGCCACCTATGGCCCCCCTTTGGTAGCCCCACTGCACACAAAGCCTCTTCAGATGAAACAACTTTCATGTTGATTCAACTTGTTTTTTCCTTAGGTATGCCAAAGGCTCAGATCCATACAACTGGTTTACTATTGACCCAAAGACAGCTGAGATCAAACTGAACAAAATACCCGACAAGACATCTCCAGCCCTGGTCAATGGGACATATTTTGCTGAAGTGCTCTGCATTTCAGAAGGTAAGACTTTATTCTAAAACTTTTACATATCTGGAGTCAAGAAAATCAGCCTGACTATTAATTCTGGAGAAACTGAGGGGGTAGTGTGCAACTCTTGTTTCATTTTAGCTGCTGAAAAGTTGAATGTGAATCTATCAAAGTGAGTGTAAAGACAATAGGGCTAAAAGAAGCTTATGAGTATCCAAAGTCTGTCAGCTGTGAGGTAATTAGTAATTGCAGCACTGTATTTGAGTCAAATTGAAAATTCAATAAAATTTTGTTTCAAACTGTTGCTGTTATGGGGAAAAACACCTCTTAATGATACAATTCTGCAACTGTGAGTATTACAAGGTAATCTGTCGCATCAGGTGGACATTTGTTTTAGAAAAATATTACCATATTCAGACATGCAAGTTAAAAAGAAGAAACTAAGTTTTTCTATGAAAATCTTGTTCTTATTTCCTGTTGGAGTCCAGAGGACAGTGGAGTGTTTTATTGTAATTTGAAAGCAAAAACTGAAAGTCTGTCAATTGAGAGATTAGAGCTGGGTGGGAGGGAAAAAAAAAACTTTTTGTCACTCGGATTTGAAGAATTTGCAAGACAAATTAACTCTCAAAATAGCCTCAGAGTCGTTGTGTGACTGGAACCCTTCTCAGTTTTGTTTCCCTTATTCTATAGTGCTACAATTTTGTTGCAATCTAAAGCAAATTTTGGCTCAAATATTATTGAAAGTTTGTACAACTGTGTCAATCAATCTAATTCTATAGAATTTTTTTTTACACTTGATTAGCAGGATAAACCAATTGTCTGACCTTATTTTAAATTCTTTAAGTTCTTGTTTTTTCTTTTTTTTTCTCTCTCTCTCCCAGACATCCCAGTTAAGACAGTTACTGGAACCATCGCCATCCAGCTGAAAGATTTTAATGGCCACTGCCCCACACTGACCAGTAGCGTCCAGATGAGGTGCACAACAGACAAAACTGTTATTGTTAATGCTAAGGACGAGGACACATTCCCCAACGGTCCTCCTTTTGCATTTACTATCATTCCTGAGGGCACTCAGGGAAAATGGCAAGTGGAGCACTTCAATGGTAAGAATAATGTTGTTTTTAAATGTGGTAGCTATAAATATATAACAAAACATGTTCTATTAACTAAAACATGAATTGTTCACAAAAACTTTAGAGCACCAAACTTCCCGAACTTATCAGCTTTTGACCCACAAAATAACAGTTGCAAAAGCTTGTCAAAACTGCTTAGGTATGCAGACTTTGACAATTATAATATTAAAAAGGGGCATAATTAATTTACAAACACCCTTAACAAATATGATACTATTTTTTTTTTCATTTATGATTATTGGGAGACAAGACAGCTACATCTCCAGCATTTCTCAACCTGAGATGATCCTAATTTAAAACTCTGCAATACTACTTCTTGATAACTTTATCTACTTACCTTTAATTTGAGGGTTTTTTATGGACCAACTGCCCCGCTACCCGAACAGGAAAAAGCAGAAAAAGAAAACGAATGGATGTTAAAAAAAAGCTTATCTACATTACTAAGGTGTAATAACTGTCCTGCTTCCTTCAGAGACTGCAGCCATTGTGAGGGCTCAGGAGTCCATGTGGCCTGGTTTTTACAAGTTACAGCTCATGGTGAAGGACCAGCAGGGAGAAGCCTGTCCAGAGCTGCAGGAAGTTACAGTCCAAGTTTGTACCTGTGATGATGGAGCTGCATGTAGACAACGAAGCGGCAGTCATCAGACTAAGGAAAATGCAAAGCTAGGATCTGCAGGCATTGGACTGATTCTTCTGGGCCTCCTACTTTTGTTGCGTAAGTGTGACAAGATGAATGATGTCATGAGGAATCATGTGGTTAAAGATGTATCCCCTGCTGCTATGGTAGTCCCTATGACATGACCGGATATGTGTGAACCATTTAAACTTAGACTTTGAAGAACTTTGGAGATAACCATGTCATACTCTGAAAAACTAAAACGTAGATTTATTGATTGATTTATTGCCTCATGATTTGTTTTTCTTTAGATAGAACTTATTTTTTTCTTTACAGTCATTCCCCTGTTACTGTTCTTGTGCGAGTGTGGGGATATTTCAAAATTTCAAGATCGGTTTGCTGAGCTGCCTTTTGGCCCTAAGGACAATCTCAAATGCGACAAAACTGAGGGCAAAGGAGACAACACTGTGAGACAAAGTTATTCAATTTTTTTAAGCCTTCACTCTTAACTAATTGTTTAGAAGTTATTTGCAAGCGTTTCATCTTTATTTTAAAAATAAAGATTTTGTTCTGCTACTCTTACTTTATTCTTATATCTTGTTTATTAATCACTGTTTTATACACTCTCAATGTTATGTCTTCATGTCTTTTGCCAATAAAAAGCAGTTGAAGTTAAATATTTGCAGGCAAACGTTTTGTTTTTGTTTTTTTCCATTTTAAAATAAGTGAATAAAAAACTTTGTTCTAACATTTGTACTTTTGCCCTTTCTAGGTTGTGCCACTGCTGTATGTACCTGTAAAAATGGAGCAGAGGATGGCTCAAAATAGTTCAGAGATGGCGCTAGGTTTTAATACACAACAATTTGTCCAATCCAAATATGGGATGAAGGAGATGAATAATGGTGCCTCTGAAGAACATTCTTCCAGTGTCCATAGAAATGGGATGCATTCTTCCAGTGTCCATAGAAATGGGACCATCCAGTCCAAGTCAAAAATCAGAGAATCAGGAGGTGGAGGAATTTCTGATTACATAGTTCTGCCAGACACTTTCCCCAGAGGGGTCGACAAACAGGTCAGAAATCAGAGACAATTTCAGGAGGCAGTTTTTCAGAGTATCTTTGTTCCTTGTCTTTACCAGGTTCTAAAATTATTCAAATGTAACCCTAACAGATTCTACCATGCCTTTATTTATTTATTAAAAACTAGCCAATATGGAGAAGCTGTGTGAAAACTAAGTCCACCCTTCCTGCGTTAACTACTGCATTATGCACTACATGAAATGCAACAAGGAAGTGTGTTTAGCAACAAACTTTCTGGTTACATGCTTTTTCATAACACATCTTTTGGGATTGCATGAGGTTTTTTTTGTTTGTTTGTTTGTTTTTAACTTCTCACAATTTTAGGTGGTCAAAAATTCTAGTGTGCTTGAGTGGATGCTGAAACTCTAAGCTGCATTTAAATATATTCAAGAAAAGTTTATATTTGCATTATTTCCTAAATTGTCCATTTGAAACACAAAACACTTAGCACTAAATAGCTTGAAAATAAATGTCATAATTTTTTTATGTACACACACACCCAGTAGCCATCAGGGTGACAAAAACAATTTAACTATAATAACCCCCCCCCCCCCTCATCCATCGACACACACTCGCAGCAGCCCTGGTGAGAACTGGTATGATTATAACACAGAGTGACTGATAAATGCGTCTCCTTTTCTACCACCTGACAATGAGATTTGTCTTAGATGGATTTACTAACTGGTCATTTTCTATCCCGAGAACTAAAACCTATATTTTTCCAACAGATGTCCAGTGAAGATGAGAATCCGCAGGTCTTTGGCTATGAGGGCCAGGACTCCTCAGCTGGTTCCATTGGCTGCTGCAGCCAACTAGCATTTGAGAATGACCTGTGTTTCCTGGATGATCTTGGACCAAGTTTCAAGACTCTTGCCGAAATATGTGGAGGCACCAAGGTCCAAACTGAGAAGAAACAAGTGGTCCCCCCTCTGCCTAATGTTTTTGGGACTAAGATACAAACATCAGAAACACATTTGGTAGCTGCTCAACAAATGTCCCAGCCAGCCAAACTGCAGTCAACCAAAAATACAGACCACACTGTTGTGAGTAAAACCACTGAGCAATCTCAGGCGATGAAGTCAAGCATGATCACGGTGAAAAAAGGAATGTCCTCAGTGAAACAAGAGATGGGAAGTCAATGCCAGATGCTTCTTGTGCAGCAGCAGCAGCCTGCTTACTACACCACCACATCTATGCTGCAGCCCATGCACTATGCTGTTCAGCCACCATTTCAGAATATCCAAGTAGTACCTGAGGCATCAGCTGCCAACCTTCAAAACACGTTCATGGTTGTTGGCGCTGAGGCTGGATATTCCCATGGTGTTCTTGTTCAGAGCCCAATAATGATGTGCAGTGTACAAGCCCCAAGCATGTTGCTGATGGAGAACAGTAGGAACCAGGAAAGCTGTACCAACCTGATCCACACTGAAAATCCTTCTGGATCCCCAACTATTATGGCCATAGATGACAGGGTCCCAGCATGGAGCCAGACTGGTCTCATTCTGGTTAATCCATCCCTCCAATAAATTGTACCTTTTATCATTTTAAACAGCTCCCACCCAAATTATTTATATGAAAAGAAGCACTCTACCACCAGTCACTTTGCACTCACCTCCACCCACATCGTACCTCACTGGATCTGTTTTGTACCAACCTTAGCAGCCACTTCCATGCTTTTAATTTATTTTACTGGAGAACACATTTGACATGAAGATAAGCAGCAGATTAGGATCAGATTTTAATTCTGGGCAATCAGGGCTGCAGCTCTGGTTGTTTTCTGGATTACTCCGGAAAATTAATAAAATGCAATTCTATTCAAACCAGGTATTAAGCTTCTAAAAGAAATAATACACTAGATACATTACAATGTACAGTACGGTTGCCCCCAATTTTCTTTTTTAAATTCCGTGCTTTCTGATGTGAGCACTTTTTTTTTTTAAACTGGAAAAAAAGTCTTGAGCCGGAAAAGGGTAGAGTGCCTTCTCCGGGTCGGGGAAGATGTCCTGCCCCAAGTGGAGGAGTTTAAGTATCTCGGGGTCTTGTTCACGAATGAGGGAAAAATGGAGCGGGAGATCGACAGGCGGATTGGTGCAGCGTCTGCAGTGAAGCGGGCGCTGTACCGGTCTGTTGTGGTGAAGAGAGAGCTGAGTCAAAAAGCGAAGCTCTCGAATAATTGGTCGATCTACGTTCCTACCCTCATCTATGGTCACGAGCTTTGGGTAGTGACCGAATGAACGAGATCACGAATACAAGCGGATGAAATTAGTTTCCTCCGCAGGGTGTCTGGGCTCTCCCTTAGAGATAGGGTGAGAAGCTCGGTCATCCGGGAGGGACTCAGAGTAGAGCCACTGCTCCTCCACGTCGAGAGGAGCCAGTTGAGGTGGCTCGGGCATCTGATTAGGATGCCTCCTGGACGCCTCCCTGGTGAGGTGTTCCGGGCACGTCACACCGGGAGGAGGCCCAGAGGAAGACCCAGGACACCCTTGGGATTCCCCCGGAGGAGCTGGCCCAAGTGGCTGGGGAGAGGGAAGTCTGGGTCTCCCTTCTTAGGCTGCTACCCCCACAACCCGACCCCGGCTAAGCGGAAGAAGATGGATGGAAAAAAAAGTCAATAATTAAATGGAAAAATAGTCCACATTTCATAAATATTGACAAATGTCTTCAAAAATACAGCAAAATGTTTCAGTTCAATGAAACATTAACTGCGTTAGTAAAGTGCTTAAAAATCGCCCTGACTTATTTATAAAATAAAAACCTTTCATTCTTTTTTAAAATACAATTTAATTTGGTCTTTGGTGAAGAAGAAAATAGTGGCACGTATAGAGAAAAATTCCAAGATTATTGACTTTCTTCCAAACAAACTGGATGCAGGGTTTCAAGGATGGGCAGAGAAAGGATTAATTAGAACTGACCAGTTATTCGATGGAGATACCCTTAAGTCATTTAAACAGGTACGATAGATACAGACAGATACGGATTATGCTCTAAAGAAATATACACTTACAATTAAGGGATCACCTTGAAACAACATACACTGCACTTACCAAAATTTATAATAAAATATGTAGAGAAAAATAGCAAGAGGAAGATTATATCTAATATGTATAAATATTTACAGATACATTTCTCTTACAGTTCTTTAGATGTAAAGCAAAGATGGGAACTGGAAATGAATGTTCTTATTGAAGATGAAGAGTGGGACTTCTGTGAAAAAGGTCATAAGATTACTCATAGTACAGGGTGGAAGGAATTTGATTGGAAATTAAAAATGAGATTCTTCAGAACACACACGAGCATATCAAAATATGACAAAAATACTACAAATTTGTACTGGAGGAACTGTAATCAGATTGGGGACCACACTCTGCCCAATATTGATTTCATTCTGTCAGGGAGTCCAGATAGAAATAAAAACAATAAATTAAATTAAATTAAATTTGCACTACCGCTGAACCCACTGCATTATATACTGGGTTTGACCCCAGGAAGAAACATTGGGAAAAGGAAAGTCCAGATACTACAGATCCTTCTATTGGTCACAAGGAAAATTGATAACCCTGTCCTGGCTCAAGCCTTTCCCCCCCCACCCTTCAACAATGGCAAGAGTGATTGAAAGACGTGTATATAATGGAAAAGATAACGGAAAATCTCCATGTACAAATGAAAGGATTTTTGAGTGTATGAGCCCCAGCTGTTTTCCATTTTAGATGGCCAAATAGATGAGATGTTAAGGGTTATAAGAAGCTGAGTGGGCCTCTTTTGTCTTTATATTTAATGGGGACCTCTTTGAGAGAGGTCAACTGGTGAAGTGGGTTTTAAATGTTTGCTAAGACATTACCCTTTTTTGAATTTAATCCTTTGTTTTTATTTTTTATCCTTTTTGTATTATTTGTGTGAGTATGTTTATTTGTATATATATATATATATATATATATATATATATATATATATATATATATATATATATAT
>NC_051453.1:20172365-20173958 GCF_001649575.2 Kryptolebias marmoratus | reverse complement strand
AGTTCAAGGTCACAAGGTCAAAGGTCAAGGTCACAACAGTCTTTGAGCTCCAACTCTGCAACTGTTTATAGTACAAAGGTCAAACTTCAGAGGTGGACTCCTCGCATCTCAAGGATCAGCCCTTTATGATTCCTGTCTGCAACTGATCAGCTCTTGGAGCCATCTTGGTTCAGCATGTACGCACACCGTGGCAGGCCCCTTCAAAGTTTCTCCAGGAACTTTCTAGTTATTATTATTATTATTTGTTTAATCCAATCATCTTTTACATAGCCAAGTCATAGCTGAAAAAGCGTTTCATTATTCTATTTTTATTGATGTTAGACGATGATTAGATGCATGTAAAATTAATAAGGTGACGAAACACTCCTGTGCCCCCCCCCTACCTAGAAAATGAATCAGGCGCCACTGGTTCTGCACCATTTTCTTAATTAGCTTTTAATGGGCTGATCAGTTCTGTTGAACATGGCTAAGAAACAACACTGGTAAGTACGCATTTTGCAGTATTATTAAAGTGATTATTTATTAATGAATTAGCATGTTTATTATAACTTATTTTTTAAGCTAAAACATGCTACAATCACGTTATTGCACATTGCACATTGCAATACCTAGGGTAGTTATTTTGGAAAACGTTACGCTAGCGTCACATTTTACCTATCTGCTTTGATTTCGTTAGCAAATTTCAAATTTCAACCTGACAGCCATGTTTTTGGACTGTGGGAGGAAACCGGAGTACCTGGAGAAAACCCACGCATGAATTCATGGGAAAATGTTTAAATGGATAGAAATTTTTTTATTAAACAGAACAATAAAGGTGAAGATAGATCAAAAACCGTCTAGAAAGTATCAGGTAGAAAATGGAATACCTCAAGGGAGTATTGTTAGTCCAATATTATTCTCAATCATGATAAATGACATATTTAATGACACTGGAGGTGGGATGGGTTGTTCTTTATTTGCAGATGATGGGGCTATATGGAAAAGAGTTAAAAATTTACAATTTACCAGTAAGAAAATACAAAATATTATTTATGAAATAGAGAAATGGAGATTTAAATGGGGATTTAAGTTCTCAGTGGAAAAAACAAAAGTTATGGTTTTTACACAGAAAATAATTAGGCAAGAAATAAAAATCAAGTTATATAACCAGGACTTGGAACAAGTAAAATGTATAAAGTTTTTAGGAGTATGGTTTGATGAAAAAATTAAATGGAATATCCACATACAGAAAATAATAGATAAATGCAAAAAAGTATTAAATATTATGGGATGATTAGCTGGGACTGGGGACCAGATAGAGGAACATTAAAAAAGATATATATACTGGATTAATCAGATCAAATAGATTATGAATGTTTAGTTTATGGGACAGCTGCAAAAATACATTTAAGAAAGTTAGACATCATTCAACATCAGGCACTAAGAATTTGCACAGGAGCTTTCAAAACCACTCCAACAAGAGCATTAGAAGTGGAAAAGAGAACCACCCTTAGACCTAAGAAGAACACAAATCATGTTAAACTACTGGTTGAATTTACAAAGCAATAAACCGGATCATCCAACTCTTGACATTTTAAATGAATGTTGGGAAAA
>NC_051453.1:20140353-20171160 GCF_001649575.2 Kryptolebias marmoratus | reverse complement strand
TGACGACTTAGCTCAACAGGGTAAAGTTACAACACCCTCCCCATCCTTGGTGCTGAGAAAGAAAAAAGAGAAGAGTTTAAGCATGAATCATACAAAGGCCCATTGATGTTGGTTTCTTCACTCCCTTTCCTTTTCCCAGGCTCGGTGTCCTTCAAAGTCTGCTTTATCTCCAGTCCCTGTCTCTCATCGGGCCCGATATTTGCGCCTCATTGTTTATGGCTTCTTGGCCTCCTGACCAGAGCCAGGTGGCAAAGGGAGTCTGGCTGGAAACCATCCCTGCCTGCATCATAGGGGCCATAAATGGAGATAGGGGCCCCATTACTGGAGAGTTATAGTAGGTGAACGCAGGGTTCACCATCCCAGCTAGGTGAGGGTAAGTAAGGGCCTGGCACGGCATGGATCCATATGCAAGCTCAGCAGGCTGAACAAACAGCAAGTCTTGACTATCCTCCCCGGTCACAGCAGGCTGGGTGATGTTATCTTGATATGGAGGGTTGCTCTCCCCCTCCTGACCAGATAGGGCCTGGGTTTCCTCACTGTGAGGTCTCACTGGGTCAGGTTTGTGACTCGTCTCGTTTCCACCATTTTCACCTTTCACAACAAGGAGTTTCATTTATAGTACCAGAATTTCAAATAAAAGTAGGTAAAAGAATCAATAACAATCTATCAGTATATACAGGAGAAATGTTGGCAGTTCTATTAGCTCTACAGTGGGTGGAAGAAGTAAAACCATTACAAACAATAATATGTTCCGATTTAAGTTCAGTATTATTTAGTTTAAAAAACAGTCACTCAGATAGCAGACCAGACATTTTACTAGAAATAAGTCAATCAATATTCAGAATACAAAGGATGGGATTAACTTATTTATTTGGGTACCAGCACACATAGGGGTAAGTGGAAATGAGAAGGCAGATAAAATGGCGAAGAAGGCAACACAAAGTGACATAAATTTTGCAATTAAAACAAGTACATCTGAAATAAGAAGTATAATCAAAGAAAGGCTGAAGAAAGAATGGCAGAAGAGATGGGAGAGAGATAACAAAGGAAGGTGGTTTTATAAGATTCAAAGGGTGGTAGGAGAAACGAGAGCTGGAAGAAGCAGAAAAGAAGAAAGAGTAATAACAAGACTTAGATTTGGACATACAGGACTTAATTACACACTTTTTACAATACGCAAACATAACACAGGGAAATGTGACTATTGTGGACAGAATGAAACAACAGAACACGTTATAATGGAATGTCAGAAATATGAAAAAGAAAGAAGAGTTATGATAAGACAGTTTGAAAATATTAAGGAAAAACTGAATATAATAGACACACTGCAAAGGAACTTGGGGAGCAAACATATACAAATTATAATAAGATTTTGGAAAAAAAACAAAACTGTTTCATAGAATTTGAGTTTCCTGTAAAACATTAAAAAAAATAAGCAATAGGAATTAAACCATATCGAACCACACTCCATACCAGTAGGTGGCGGTAATTCACACCACAAGTTGTTTGCCAACCGCCATTAAACGCCATAAGAAGAAGATGAAGAAGAAGAACCACACACACACAACACACACACACACACACAGTGCCCTGCCTTGCCTTTAGGGGGCAGCGTTGTGTTTCCAGCCTGCAGCCTGCAGTAATTTGATCAGAAGAAGAACAGTCTACGCTGGCTCACGCTGTCTGCTGCTGCTCCTGGCCGGCTAACAGTTGCTAAATTCAGTGTAGCGATCATGGCAGCTTCCAAGCCAGTGGAGCCCGACTCCGGGACGGGACTACCCCGCTGGCAGCTAGCACTGCTCGTCGGGACTCCCATCGTGCTCGGTGTTGGGGCGGTTTACCTGTGGAACCGCAGCAGGAGGAAGGAAAGGAAAGGGACTGGGGAGCGGAAAACCCCAGAAGGCAGCGCCAGTCCCGTGCAGGGCCAAGATGGGGCCAACCGAGAGGAGGAGAACATGGTACTGTTACCGGACTGCGTTAAGACCGCTCGGGGCTTTGTCGTTGTTCTGACTCTGCTTAAATGATCACGATTGCGTTGCTGGTGTGCGTTTGCACATTTGCCTACACGTGTCAATATCTTTAAGTAAGGTCAAGGACACCTGACGTTCCTGACGCTGTCGGTGACAGCTACCTGCAGCAGAGCGAGGCCGCCGGAGGGGATTAACCTATGCTAGTTAGCTGTCCGTCTTGCTAACACAGCTAGCGTGGTGCTAGTTGTTCGATATCAGACACATTAAGCCCTCTTGTAACAGAAAGCTGCATGCTGCTGGTGCAATAAATTTTAAATTGAGTAATAACAGCGTGTCAGAAGTAAGATAGGTTTAGGAGCATGCCAGCTGGCAAACTCAGGTCCCAGAGTCAGAACAGCACATTTGAGCAAAGTTTTAACAGGTAATAGTGGTTAATTATTTCTAGCTATTACCTTGTTTGATCCACTGTCACCCATGGGTTAATAGGTCCTTATTCAGTATTTGCTGATAAGTCAACAGTCAAATAATGTGAACAGGTGTTGTTTGTAAACTCGTAACTGTTTCAGTGTAACATAAGTCTTTATGTTTTTATGTTAAAGTTGAGTAATTTGAAGTGTGACATTGACACTAGTTGACAGTGGGTTTTCTGAGCGTATGTCTTTATTCCCACCTGTTGGGAAGCTTCACATTTAGTAATCACAATTTAATTTGACATCTAGCCGCTGTCTTTTATCTGTGTCTCCGAAATCAGGAACGTCTTGTCCCAAAATTGCAAAACGGCATGGATTTGTGACATGTTGGCTGGACTATTTATCTGAGCCTTCACAGAGCTTTCTCAAATTGTTCCCGCTGACCCGGAAAGCTGCAGACAGAGCTGTGACAGGTGCTGCAAAAAAGGGATCACGTTTCTCCTGTTTTGGCATTGCTGCACTGGCTTCCTGCAAAATTAAGGTTTTAGTTGAAAGTCCTTCTTATTGCATACAAAACCCTTTATGGCCTGGCACCGTCTCATTTAAAAGAGCTTTAAATAATTTAAAACGATTTACCCCAATGTTGCACAATAATAAAGCTGTTGCGTAATAAGTTTACATTATTTGATGTTGTGATGAAGTGACGCGACCAGAGCGTTGTAGTGTTGATATTGACCGTGATAAACCATTCAGCCCTGCTGTCATTATAGCTGAAAGAAACGTACACACCAGTGATTTTTATAGACTTGATCCAGTCAACGGAGTCACAGCTGAGATGATTAAATCAATAACTGTTTCTTTGTGTGTCTCTCTGACGTAGAGCCCTTTGGATCGTGCCCAAGCATCAAAGAACAAGGGGAACAAGTACTTTAAGGCTGGCAAGTACGACAAGGCCATCCAGTGTTACACGGAAGCCATTGCTCTCTGCCCCAACGAGCAGAGGACTGACTTATCAACGTTTTACCAGAACAGAGCTGCAGCCTACGAACAGCAGGTCAGCATTGTCTTGTGAACTATGCAAAATTTTATTTGTTAAATAGATTCAGTGTGTGTTTAATCATGGAGGAAAATAAAACAAGCATATAAACACAATAGAGTCCAGAAGTGTTTTGAGTTGACAGTCTTTAGGGATTTTTTTAGCTCCAGCAATGTTCACTGGCTTTAACTTGATGCAGCAGCATGTCCAAAATGTCCAAACCTGCAAACTAAACACAGAGGAGAGTTTTTGCTTCTAAAGACAACAGTGGTTGTTGTTGTTGTTGTTGTTTGGAAAGCATGAGAACCTTGAATTAAAATGTGTTTGTGTCGAACTGTCACTTCAGATGAAATGGACAGAAGTAATCCAGGACTGCTCCCAGGCTGTGGAACTGAATCCACGCTACATCAAGGCTCTGTTCAGGAGGGCTAAAGCTCTCGAAAAACTGGACAACAAGAAGGAGTGCCTCGAAGGTTAGGCTTTGTAATTGTTTTTTTAACAAGTAAACCATCAAATGTTCGACTCACCTGAACTGTTGATTTGTTTTCTTGTTTTGTTTTGTACATGTCAGACGTCACAGCAGTGTGTATTCTTGAGGCCTTTCAGAACCAGCAGAGCATGCTGCTTGCTGACAAGGTTCTGAAACAGCTGGGAAAAGAGAAGGCCAAAGAAAAATACAAGGTATGACCACAAATTGTGACCTGGAACACGGTAAATTGATCAGTGTTAAAGCGTAACGACCATCGTTCCCAATAAACTGACACAGGCACAGGAAACAGAATATTGCAGCACAGCAACTAAATTACTTACCATTTAATGATGGTTTAAATTCACAAGTCAGACATGTTTGTTAATTTATATCTTCTTTTTTAATGGACTGGGAGGCCAACTCTTTATCAGTCACATTTGACATGGCTAAACGTCTCTGAGCCAAGGAGCAGCTGCTAAACCCGAGTTCACTTCTTATTGTTGAAGTTGTCCTCCTGCTTTTGAAACGTTATCAGGCAAACTGTAGCTTTCAGAAAGCCAGAGTAGCTTTGACGGCAATGAACTGACACAAGGTTCTTAAATGAGGAACACCATCTCTTAGTGAGATCTGTCGGGGTGAAAAAAGCATTTCCAGTAATGAAACTGCATTTGTTTAGTGCCTTCTTTGCAAAACAGTTCCTACATGGTAGATCCAGCACAGCTTTTCTTCAGAAATAAGTCATTTGATTAATAGTTTGCCATCTTTAAATGCTTGCTGACTTTTGTTGATATGTTTCCCTCACAGCTCAGTTAGGGCAGCTGAGGAGTGAGACTAGCAGCTAAAAGACTGTGGTTGAAACATGTTCTTAAATATAGTCATTTTAAGACATTGCACGAGGAACAACCCTTGACATATAATCCATTTAATATTTCGCCTGCCCCCAGTTTGAAATTACTATGTTTAGTTTCTTTAATTCTCATATTCGGTGATGTTTTCCAAACCTTTCTCCTGCAGAACCGTGAGCCCATGATGCCTTCTCCACAGTTCATTAAGTCGTACTTCAGCTCGTTCACCGATGACATCATCTCGCAGCCTCTGCAGAAAGGGGAGAAAAAGGACGAAGACAAGGACAAGGAGGGGGAGGCAGCCGAGATCACCGAGAGGTCAGAATATTCCCAGCATTTCAACTTTATTCATAAAACCTTGGATTCACAACAAAACTATGATGCAGGTAAAATCCCATAGGAATCCATATTTATTTTATCTTAAAAATGCACCTTAAGCTCAGAAACTAAGTCATGTAAAGAAAGTGTTTTTGATATTCAGTAGTAAACTGTGTTAGCTTATGTCTGGATTGCAGTAATTGTTTTGACAGACACTCATAAATGCAGTGATTTATTTCTTCTTTTATTGTGTCAGAATAAATTAAGAAATGTAATACATTTAAAAGCAGTTTGGTTGTTTGAAGCACCCAATTTGACTCCAAAACAAAGAACAAGCACCTGTCTTATTGTCAGCTATTTTTAACCAAGAAGGGTGGCTTTAAAGAGACGCAAAATGAAGCCGAGCTTTTCAGACACGAGAGACAGGAGGAGCCGCACCACTTCGACACATCGGTCTATTTGAGTCTCCTTCCAAAATAAAATTAGAAACATGTAAATGAGAATACTCCAGACGCTCAAGGAAAACATAAGATTTCTTTTATTTCTTTATTTTGTAGTGAGGTTGTGTGGAGTATTTGAGTCTCTCAGCATATGAAACAACTTGTAATCAAAGTTTTTCCAAGTAGTACAAGCAAACACTTTGATACATTTACATCATACAGTTTTGCATCAGTTGTTTACATGTTTACAATTTTTTTAAATTTTATTTCTTTTTTCAACCGGAAAGCTATTTTAACGCGTGTGATTGCACGTGTGGTGGTTGCGCAATGCATCTAGCAGCTGATCAACTGGGTCTTGTTATTCTCCCAGTTTCATTCAGAAACGATAACAGAACACACTGGAAAGAAGTGATTACTAAAGGGAAGACAGCATTTCTCTGTCTGTGGAGATGGATAGTAAATGGACTGTATTATATAGCACCTTTTTGGCAAATCCGACCACTCAAAGCACTTTACAACACAATCTGTGGCCTTATTTACCCACCCACATTCATACAGCACTCTTCTATAAAAGCTAATCTGAATGCATCATTCTGTAGAGTCTAATCAGTGCTTTAGATCACATTCATACACCGAAGGGGCACACATTGGAGGCAGTGAGGGGTTCAGTGTCTTGCCAGGAATCAAACCTCCAACTCTCTCATTGGAGGATGACCGCTTTAACCACTGAACCACAGCTGCCCATGTACAAATAAAGAACTTGGTTATGAGATAGAAGTCCAGGAAGGTGCAGCTGGTCTGTGCACACAATGACATGCAGCAACACAAGCATTTAGTTCAACTAACTTTTGTTTGTTTTTTCTTATCCCTGTAGCTCTGGCTACTTGAAGGCGAAGCAGTATATGGAGGAGGAGAACTACGACAAAATCATAAGTGAATGCACCAAGGAAATAGAGTCGGGAGGCCGGTACACTGCAGAGGCATTGCTGCTGCGAGCCACGTTCTACCTGCTGATTGGTAACGCTGCTGCTGCTCAACCTGACCTGGACCGTGTCATCAACATGAAAGATGCTAATGTGAAGGTACACACTGCTGTTTTTCAATTGAAGCAATTTAATTTAACAACTAAGATCCAAGGCCCCTACGAACAGATGACTTCTGTTATCACATTTTATCTTGTTTTATTTGCATGTACGTTTTTTTTCTGGACTAGAAGGTGCACTTAAAAGCCTTAAATTTTCCCACAAAACAACAGTGCACCTTATAATCCGGAGTGCCTTATATATGTAAGAAGTCGTAATGTTTTAGTATGACTTTGTTAAACTACAAAGCTGCACCGTTTGCAGCATTAAGGCTCAGTTATAGTTGCGCAGGGCTCCATACTCGGCGCTCGGACCTGAGCGAGCGGTGTAGGCGTTTATACTTGATCCTTATGCCGGTGCAACATCTTCTATGAGTTTTGAACCGTTTGATTATGTTTGTGATCTGTCATAGAGGGATCACATAAAAGCTGATACAGGAGAACCAGCTCTGCTAGAGCAGCAAATTTTTAACGGAGCGCGGCGCGCGCAGTCCGCATGAAGTTACAAGAATTGTGAGGTGCACACGCCTTATAGTCTGGTGCGCTTTATATATATGATAAAAGTTCTAAAAAGGACCATTCATTGACAGTGCGTCTTATAATCCAGTGTGCCCAATAGTGCAGGAAATATGGTTATAAATTTGCCTGTTAAAGTGTGCATAAGTTCAACTTAAAACATGTCTTTCTTAGGGTTAAGCTGCATGTTTTTTAATCAAAAGAAGCAGAGTATGCTAACTTAGTGTCTGGAGTGTTTCTACTTTCATTTGAGGAACTGCAGGCAACAAAAAGCAACACCTTTCTGTTTTCTCTATGACTCTTACAGCTACGAGCCAACGCTTTGATCAAGCGGGGGAGCATGTACATGCAGCAGCAGCAGCCTCTGCTCTCGACACAAGACTTCAACACGGCAGCAGAGATCGACACACACAACCCTGACGTGTATCACCACCGGGGTCAGGTAGGAGACAGGGGGAAGTGGCTTCTTTACGTCTCTGTTCCTTTTTATTTGAGTTGCATGCTGAGCGATGCTGTTCATGGGGCTACACAAACAACACATCACCTGTCGTGAAGCCTTCTATGTGAAGTTTATTAGTAGATTTTTAATTAAATTTTTAATTTTTAATTCACAACATACCGTGGGTCGCAGAGCTTAGCTTCACCTTCTGTCTTTGATAAAAAACACTCATAAAACACTGAAAACATCTCCTACAGACACGACACACATATCAAAACAAAGGTCTTTCTCTGCTCTTTCCGAAAATGTTTGTGTTTAAACTGTACAGCTTAGACTTTATTCACAACGAGCTTCTTCAGGCAACAAAATGACTTTTAGCAATATTAGCTTCATTACAATGCTGACAACATGCTTCTTCTTCTTCTATTTAACGGTGGTTGGAAACAACATTGGGGTGCATTACCGCCACCTACTGGAAGGGAGTGTCAATCACAATACTGGTTTAAAAACAAAACCCTTCAGTTCATGTGAGCATAATAAAATAAATAAATGTAAATTCATAATCTGCTGCCAGGAAACATACAAATTACGGGGTAGTTAAAATTCTTAAATAAGATTTAACTTTTAATGTTTAGGACACAAACGACATTTAAACACATTTTGCATCTAACTGTAGTGTTACGTTATTTAATACATTTAAATAGAAGAGGATCCAAACTATTTCCAGTTAAAAAAAAAGATTGATATAAAATAAAAATGCTAACAAATATATATGAAGAAAAGCTTGAATAATCACAATTAACTAATACATGCTTACGTTCACATATAGTATATATTTATTATTTTTTATCTTCATTCTTTTGATCCCTCTCTAATCGATGACAAGTTCAGCTGCATGTTGATCAACTGCTGCTTGTCCAGGTGATGTCCTGAAAACCATGTAAGCCAAGTAGATAGTTTTTGGGGGTGGACCAGGTCTGATTCGGTCAGACAGCTTCCGTTCCACTTCAAATGTAGCGGTTCTTAATTCTAAAAGTCTGTCTAAATTTATTAGTTTCCTAAAAGAAATACTGACAATCCAGGATCAAGATTAAGAGGCAGAGTTGCCTCTCTGCCTCTCATCGATCTAATAACTAATCACAGCATTAATTTATTTTGTCTTAAAACAACCTGGTCACAGCATAATCTTACCTTTTATTTAAAATAGAAACAGTACATATTACGTATTGTTAACTTGCACACCTATCCCCTGGTTAGGCTCCCTCCTCCCTTTACTTGATGTATCCACAAAGATATTAGACAACAAAGAATACATTTCCATTGTTGTGCTGATGACAATCAGTTATATTTATCCATGTAACCTGATTAATCCAATCAGTTACTTACATTACAAACATGTCTTACAGACATAAAAACCTGGATGACTCTTAATTTTTTGTTTTCTTTTAACGTCTGTCTACAACAGATCAGTTCTCACACCGACGGTCAGTTGGGACGAACATGCACACATGCAGTCCTGTTTAAGTTTCTTCAGAAACTTTCTAGTTCTCATTTCAATTTTTTGGGATTCAGAATATCAACAAAATCGCTAATTACCATTTTGTTTTATTATTATTTAACATTGCTAAGAGGCTAATGTTCAGTTTGAACTAATAGCAAACAAAAAGTAATAACCAGA
Organism: Kryptolebias marmoratus; assembly: GCF_001649575.2. Taxonomy (NCBI): domain Eukaryota; kingdom Metazoa; phylum Chordata; class Actinopteri; order Cyprinodontiformes; family Rivulidae; genus Kryptolebias; species Kryptolebias marmoratus. The sequence continues at coordinate 20,161,958 of NC_051453.1, read as the reverse complement.
GATGTTGGGTTAAAACCAGGAAAGGTTTCTCTAAACCAGAATTGATCCCACTAAAGTGGCAGAAACTCTTCAAAATAAAAGCTTCAAATTTTTTTCCACTGTGGCTAAAGTCAGACAGCTTTGTTTTATGATTGGCTGCGCAAAACATCCAGGCAGACTGGTGGTGTTCTTTTATTGTTTAGACCAGACATTTGGTGTTCAATGACAACAATCGACTGATTCAGGATGATGCGTTAAAGCTGGAAGATTTCTGTATTTGTGTTTTGCTTTTTGTCTCGCAGTTGAAGATCCTGTTGGATCAGGTGGACGAAGCCGTGGGAGACTTTGACGAGTGCATCCGGCTCAGACCCGACTCTGCTCTGGCTCAGGCACAAAAGTGCTTTGCTCTTGTGAGTATTTACCAACAAACTAACTCAGAAGTATGTACACCTGACCCTTATTTAAACTGGTAAAGTCTCTCCTTCAAAGCTGCGATTTGTAACTCCGTCTGTTAGCGTTTCAGACCAGCTGGTAAGTTTATTTTCCTCTTTTGTCTGTGCTTCAGTACAGACAAGCATATACTGGAAACAACCCGTCGCAGGTACAAACAGCCATAGACGGCTTTGAGGACGTAATCCGACGGTTTTCAAAATGTGCAGAGGGCTACGCTCTTTATGCTCAGGTATGAATGAAGGACATTATTTTTTCTCTGGACGTAAATATTGTGTAACTGAGAAGATGTTGGTATATTCTGATGCACTAATAAAGGGTCATTGATAGAGACTGTTTCCCATTTTGATGCACAAGACAGAAATGATAAGAAACGTCCTCTCCTTCTGCAATGTTATTTCATTCCTTATTAGGTATAACATATCTATATGTTTGGTTGAAATATGTGCTGAAACTGAATTGTAATCTGACAGTAGATTTTTTGTTAATCTTAAATGAAAAAGACAGCACATTTAGGTCTTTTAGAACCAATTTCTTTGTGTTTCTTTCAGGCTTTGACTGATCAGCAGCAGTTTGGAAAAGCTGATGAAATGTATGACAAGTGCATTGAACTGGAACCAGACAACGCTACAACATATGTACACAAAGGGTAGGCGTGTGTGTGTGTGTGTGTGTGTGTGTGTGTGTGTGTGTGTGTGTGTGTGTACCATATGGCAGCGGTCCCCAACCTTTTTACCTCCGTGGACCGGTTCATTATCAGACAGTATTTTCACAGACCGGCCTTTAAAGGTGTGTCGGATAAATACAACAGAATAAAATAATACGACTGGCGTACAAACGGGGGTATTTTTTAAAACATAATAAACATAAATCCAACGTGTACTCGCTGCTTTGTTAGCTGCGTCCTGGTGTTGTGTTATCCACATGAATAACAGCCTCTCCCCCCCAATGTTCTCTGTGTTTAAACATGTCCTTTAAAATAAGAGACACCACAAATATAAAGTGCACAAAGAATACAACTCACCATAACGCTGAATCAGTGGAGCCCTGTGCCTGTTTCTCAGTAACCAGAGGGTCCAATCTAGGGCTTCCAGAAATGTTTGTTTTTTTACTCATTTTGCTTCTTGTAGGTTTGTTTTAGCGGTAACGTATCACGTGACCTAGATAAGCGTTCTGACACGCATCAAGGGTGAGTCATAAACGGATGTAGTGGAGAGAATCTGGTCATTTTTCAAAATAAATGTCGTTCAGACTCCGAAAATAAAAAAAACAGAAATACTGTAAGTTAATTATAATTTCTCTGCGGCCCGGTACCAAATGACCCAAGGACTGGTACTGGTCCGTGGCCCGGGGTTTGGGGACCTCTGCCATTGACGATTGGGTGATATGTTAAAATTTTCATTCAGGAGCTCTTAGTCCAACAACTGATGACCACCAAATATTTGCACGTGTCGAGGAGGATTTTTTAGACTATAAAGCCACTGGTTTTGGATTACTTTAGTTATAAACCAAGGACTTACTGAAAACCTTTGACGAGAAATGTACCAGATTTTTGCAACCAGCTCCAGGTTGTTATGCATAAAGAGCTTCAGGTAACGTGCGTCATGCTGACAGCTGTTTACTTGTGTCACAGCACATTATTACTGAAAGTTGGGAACTACAGGCACAGTGTCTTAGAATAGTGTCTTCCTGATGAAAGGTTGCATCACCGCTGATGACATGTTTAGTTGTGAATCTTAATTGTTTTGGTGTAAACTTTAATACGTCAGGCTCCACAAGATGCAAGAGCAACCCGCCACCACATTCCCAATAATGCTAAAATAAATAATACAACATGTTTCATTATTTGAGTCGTCTGTATTAGTAGCTTATAGCAATAATGTTGATTGTAAAACAGCAGCTGTATGTGAATATGCAACATTAGGTTCAATTTGTGGCCTGAACCTGTAATAAGTGAGGAAGTCCAAGGAGCAGAGCTGCTTCGTTTAGTGAGATGGTTAGGAAATTTGTTGGCTGTTTTATTGTTGCGTTTGGCTGGTAATTGCTTTGTAAATTAGGCTGTGCTAAAAACCACACCATTAACAAGACAAAACGGTGTGGTTCTGTGCTTTACTTGCATGTTTATTTCAGCTCTTAAATGTTTGTTTTAATCTTATAACTATACCAGAATCATTTTGAATTTGAAGCTACTAAGAAGGGATTGCAAGCGACAAATGAGTGACAGTTGTTTTGTTTTCATGAGGTTTGTGACTTCATGTGATTTTTCGTAGAGGAAATATTTGTCACTTTAGGCTACTGCATCTGGTAATTTGTCATTTTATTTTTACTTAAATATTTCTGTTAAGTTGTTAAAATGTAAAGACGTGCTACCAGCCACATAAAAGAAAGTTTGAGGGATCAGGATGCGTTACAGCGTCCTCGGGTTTGGACTAGATGGTCAGTATATTTGTTCACCCGCCCAGCCCTAATGTGGATTCTGTGCGATCACTCAGGTCATCAGATTGATTGTATTGCTAACTGTTCACTTTTTGCCCAGTTTGTTGCAGCTCCAGTGGAAACAAGACCTCGACCTGGGTCTCGAGCTCATCAGTAAGGCCATTGAGATCGACAACAAATGCGACTTCGCCTATGAAACTATGGGAACCATCGAAGTCCAAAGGTGAGATTTAAAACGTACTGAAGCCAAACACGGTCTTTGTTTTTAGAGCGCTTTACATAACCAGAGCATTGTCTTCATAGGGGAAATCTGGACAAGGCGATAGATATGTTCAACAAAGCTATCAACCTGGCCAAGTCTGAGATGGAGATGGCCCACCTGTACTCGCTGTGTGACGCAGCGTACGCACAGACAGAAGTGGCCAGGAAGTACGGGCTGAAACCTCCAACACTGTAACTCCTCTGCCAGCTGACCGCCAGTCTTCATATCCGAGTATGAAAAGTGCGACTGCCTGACTAAATTTGATTCATTTAAAAACAACAAAAAAAAATAAAAACAACAGAATTTTAAGAGGAAAATAGGAGAACCCTGAATATGTGCTGTATTGAAATCACATGAAAAGGGTTTATTGTCAAGAAGGATTTCTATTCACAGTGGGGCTGAGGCCACAGCAGGTCTCTGGTGTCAGGATTTTTGGGGGGGGGGGGTTTGGTTTGGGTCGACATCCCAGCGCTGTTAAATCCAGAGAGGGGGGAGGAACACCTGAATGACCATGTTATAGTATGTGAAATATGTAAGTGCAGTTTGTTGAACCAGTTGTTGATAAGAAGGTTTCCGTAAAACTTAAACCCACAGAAAATACTGAGAACCGTAGGAAGTTCTGATGGACTGATGACCCGGTAAATCATATCGATCTAAAGTGGGTTTTGTTTTTTTTAGCGGCTTCCAAATTATAACGTTTCTCATCAGTTCTGAATGCAAGATGAAAATTAAAGCTGTCTGTATTTTCGATGGGACACATCCTGGCCCACAGAGAGGCCTGTTTAGTTATTTTTTAATGATGGGCTTGCCTGTTTGTTTGTTTGTTTTTTTAATAAACTCTGTGCAGCATGCTCACTTTATAAATGTAAATGCAATGCTTGATTTGTCTTGAACACTAGAAAAATTCTGACTAATATGAGCCTTTTGGCAAAAATCATTTTTGTTAGAAAAACATAGCCATCTGTTTTGTTTTTTTGTTGTTGGTTTTTTTATGTTTTTGGATTACTTTTTGTGTCCGGAGATATCATTTTTATTTTACTGTGAATGATTTAATTTTTTTTTATTAATGGACAAAAGTTAGAACCAAATCTAAGTTCTTGAAACATTGCTCCAGTTTCAGCCTCCCTCTCATAATCAGGAAGTATTTCTGCCCTCGTGGTTCCCCATCACACAGCTCTGGGATTCTCCTGACAGACTGAATGCTTTCGGTTTTCAGAAAACTAAACGGGACCGCTCTCCTCTCAGTAAGGGTGAACTTTCAGAAATCGTGGTCATATCAAAGAACCAATTCATGAGCATCCTCTTCTTTCTGCTGCTGGACAGGATGACTGCTCAAACTCAAAAACTCGAGTTCAAAACCTAGATGCACACCCCAAGTTGTGACCGTTTGATAGAAACACTCTTCATCAATATATGTGTATGGTGACCAAAGCTGAATATAAAGTCCTAATAAATGTTGGAATGAATCTTAACTCTGAAAATGTCTTCAATCTGCACGTTTTGATTTCTTTTACTTCATTGCAGTTTTTAAAAAAAAAAGTTCTTTATATACTTTGGTTACTAATATTGTATTATTGCTATATTTAATGCTAAAAGCTGAAAACTTTGGGCCCTGAAGGGAACTTTGTGGATGGCGTCTTGTTCCTAGCAGAACCTTTAATAAAAATGATCTTCTTCACAGCACACCACAAACATCTGCTATGGGAAAGGCCTGCTAATCTAAACTGGATGTTTTAAGATTTAAAACACAAAACCCTCCAAATCAAAGTTAAGTGTTTTTTGTTTTGTTTTGTTTTTTTCTCAATAGTAACTTTGATTAGTTGTAATCACCAAATTGAGGAACTAAAGATAACAGATATGTGCAACAGCATTGTAAGGCAAGTCATTTTATCATATAATAGGACAATTAAAGTAAGTATTCACGTAGCAAAATTTTGTCCATCCAGAATGCAATTAATCTAACCCACAATCAGAATTTCAGATCTCGCAAAAAAAATTTTCAAGGACAAGTGACGTGGGCATTACATTTTTGACTTGCGGTAAATATATCCACAGGTAGATTCGTCTTATCTGGAACAAACATTGTGGATATAGATTTCATTGATCTTAAGTTTAACTTTTCACACGATAAACTGTTCCAGCTTTCTCTACTATAGTCCTAAAGATCAAAAAACTATTTTAATAATATTGTGTTAGGGTTATGTACTATTTATAACTGTAAAAAGCCATTTTTAGATGGTGGCAATAAGGACCACAAGCAGTGTCTAAAAGGATATTACAGAGACGTAACGTAATGGTATGTGATTTTAACAGAAAACAGCTGAAATAAAAAATATGACTTACAACAACATTGTCAATATCTATAGTGAGTTTGTCTTCTTTGGGTTCTTGTTTTTGTTTTTTACATACTCTCCTTGATATCTAAAATAAGGTAGAAAATGATTTGAGGGAGGAAATATCCACTCTGGTCATTAAAAGTACTCTTTGCAAAGTCACAAAGACCGGGCAAAAACAATTCATTAAGTTGAAGACACAATCCACACATTTATTTTCTCATATTGGCGGGTAATGTTTCCTCAAATTAAAGAAAAAGTGTAAGCAAAATTTGTGACCAGATGCCAATTACTATGTGCGTTTGTTAACCTATGAAAACAACCGAATGACTGAAAATCAGTCAAGGATGGCGACATCTGTGGAGAAGTCAGACGGTTTTGGTGTACCGGTACCTAATTATGCTCTGATTAGATGAGTACAGTATGCAGGTTATAAGAAAGGTTCAAAATGAAAACTTACTGATCCAGCCAAGAGAAGTTTTTTTTTTTTAAAAAGTGACGTGTTTGAACACCGAGCTGTCTTTACAAAGCTCCACCATCCAGCTTGATCCCTCGATGTTTATTCAGACAGTTCTCTGACTTGTTCTTTCTGTTTTGTTTTGCGTTTAGCAGCAGGTTCCCTCTTATCTTTTCACTGAAACGTCTTCTCCTCTACTCTAAGCTTGTCTGAGTCTGCCGTATTTGCTACACGGACCACGGCCAGCCTAATGTAGGTCTCTCGAGCTTCGGATGTTTTCAACAAGTGCTTTGTTTACATTGAGTGCAGACCCACGTGTCAGAACTACATAGTATATCTGGAAAACTACTAAACTAAACGCTTTTAAACTGCACCTTTGATATAGTTCAGGATTATTGTTTTTATGGTCAATGTATTAATTGACTATATACTCTTCCAGTGAGTGACTTTAAATGTTAAAGCGACCTCTTCAACTTCTTAAGGATTTAGACGTATTTTATACTTAGTTTTTTCTCTCGCAAACACAGGTGTGAAAACCTTTGACAAAAAGCTTTTACTAATGAGAAGGCTGTTTAACACATATGATTTCACTTCTGACTAGTAAGAACTTAATTTTGACCCGGAAGTGTCTAAAAGATGTGGTTTGATTATATGGCACAACGGCCTGCCATACAGCTTTATAGGCCGTGTCGACGGAACGTGACGTGTCTGTCAACATAACAATGGCGGATACGGTGGAGGAAGCTCTTCAGGGCAGCTGGTGAGACCATTTATTGTCGGACTAAGGCCTTTAGAGGTGTCCTTTGGGCTGTCAGGGGTCCGTGTAGGTTTAATTTGTACAATTTAACCGTAGAGTAACTAAATACAGAGTCCGTCACTGCTCGGCTGGCGGCGGACAGGCAGCGGTTCGGTTCGGGCAGCTAATATAACAACCAGCCTCTGGGACCAGAGAACCAACTCAGACCTGAGACGGTATCCCAAGTGTGTTTCTCAAGCGTATGTTGGGGGTTAATATAGTATGACACTTTTTTATTTCTCTTTGACGCGTTTAGTGGTCGATGACCACCACTAATTAGCTGAGTTTCCTTCAATCCGACATGTCACTCGAGCCGCTACCATTCGTCGCAAAATACACGACATTATGATAACTTCACGGTCATTTCAGCAAGTTTTTTGGACTCCTAAGAGCTTTGGGGATTTTCTGTGGCACACTAAGACTATCTTCTTTATAAATAAATCTAACTGGGGTTGAATGTTTCACTGTAAGCTGAGGTAAAGACAAACTATTTTTAACATTGTAAAGGTGTCAGGATGGGCTTTTATAGACACAACTTATTGAAAATGGTTGTTTTAAATCGTGTTATATCTGGGTTGGATTCAAATGTGAGCTTGAGTGTAGTGGCTGAGGTTGTAATTGGAATGAAGTGCACAGATTTGGATTGATTTTATGTATTTATTGTCACTTGGTGGCATATAATTAAAATGAATTGATCTGTGAAGTTACAACAATCACACCCAGCTGTGAAGGAATGTCTTTTCTTGTTTTATTTACTGACAGGAATTGGCCCCTCGCTTTCAAACTCAACCTTATAATGTAATAGTTTTGTGTTCTGTCTGCGTTTAGTTTGCTTTTGCTTCGATTTGAAGACAAACTTAGCCCCTCAAGGTTTGAACAGTTCACCAGAGAGAGGAGGAAATGGTTGTTAACGTCCATCTTGGGCAGGGGTGGGCAATCCTGGTCCTCAAGGGCCACTATCCTGCATGTTTTCCTTGTTTCTCTGCTCCAACACACCTGATTCAGTGGTTAAATCACCTCTTCATGTTCTGCAGAAGCCTGTTAATCACCCATAGATTCAAGTCAGGTGTGTTGGAGCAGAGAAACAAGGAAAACATGCAGGACAGTGGCCCTCCAGGACCAGGGTTGCCCACCCCTGATCTTGGGTGATTCGACTGCAAGCGGTCAGCCCTGACTGAGGGCGTTCACTCCTGGAGGTTGACTGGGTACCCTGAAAACCATTTTTGCGGTCAGGACTCTGTGAGCTGTCAGAGGTCGGCTGAAAGTTTCTGTAAAAATGATAGATTCAGACATTCAAACTGTATTATTATTAGATTTACTGAACGCTGCTCAGGCTGTTGTGCTGTGATTGACAGCGCGTTGGGTCCAGTCAGCTCTAAAGCGATCAGAACAAACCTCAAACTGAAGAGAAACTTCCTAAAAATCCACTCTGATTCGTGAAATCTCAACAAAAGGGACATTTTAATGGAAGATTCCCACAGACAGTTCATTAAAGCTTTTAGCCGATAAAAACAATACAAGCCAAACAAAAAAAAAAGTTGTTGCAGAATATTCCCAAGGATTGTCCGTTTTAATTATATTTAATCAGCTGTCTGCTGATGACACCTAGTCGTCCTGGTAATAACTCTGCTGCCTGTGTGGGGTCAAGCCAGTTCAGTCCTACATCGAGACTCAGGACAGATGGTGTTCAGATTGGCAAATGTACGAAGAAAAGGAGACCAGAACATCTTTGAAGATGGCCTGTATTTAGTGCTGTATGAAGGCAGTTGGATCACCTAGGTGTGACGTTAGTGCCGAAGTGGTAATCAGTTTGTTTTTGTAGTATTACCACAAGACCGACTCACTCGTTATTACCAGACTGCTTTTTCCTCTCTGTTTGTGGTATAAAAATGAGAGTATTCAGTACTGGATCATGTAAAAAAAAAAAAAAAAAAAGTAAAAGTTAGTGAAGGACTTGCGCTAACGCTTTGCGAGAAACGTCTTCCTGTTGTGATGGTGGGATGTGGTCGTCTTCAGGAACCAGGATCTAGCTGAGGCTCTGGACTCCGGAGGCTCGGACATGGAGATGGAGAAGAGCATCGTCCAGGTCCAGGAGCATTCGGCTCAGCACCGAGCCAAGATGTGGAAGGTAAGGCAGGTCCTGTTTAAGTGTCATTGAAATCAAAAGGTATAGACAAGAAGTCAGAGAGTCAATAAAGCAGGCATCCTACAAAGTACCAAAGTGAAGATTCGGCTGCCTCATATTTGTTTCACACACTGAAGGACCAACTTTGATGTGGGAAACCCCTTGGTCTCTGTGATCGTTTCGCCTTGAATATTTGATAATAGCCAACATAGAAAGGGCCTTAGAAACCTGTTGTGATCAGCCCATTCAGTCCATCTACACCTGACACTGACTCTCTGGATACAGACTGGAAAGACCAGCATTTCATGCTCAAATGACATCATGTCTACTAACTCACCAACACGCCTCCAGCTAAGGCCACAGTGTGATGTAAAACTACATTCCTATCATATTTTGAAGATGTTAATATTTCAGTGAATGCTGACATGTGGCTGGTACGCAGTTAAAGATTTTTTTTTTATGGGATGTAAAACCAACCTGACAATTTAATTAAACGTTGATATAATTTGGATTTTTTTTTGTAAAAAAATACTTTTTTGAAAACTAAGGCATGCTCAAAGACTTTTGTAAAGCTGTTAAATATATTATTAAAGGGGTAGTTCAGATCGTTTGAAGTGGGGTTCTGGGAAGGTTATGAGCAGTAATATCTTACCTGCTATAGATCGCTTTTTGAGTGACCTCAGTTTGGAGAATTAGGCCTAATCCACACGTAACCTCCGTTTAATAGCACTAAAAACAATTGATAATGATAACTCCGGCCAAAGTGAAGATTTACGAATTCTCCTTTTTTGTGTTTGCGTGTTGACGTTGGTAACCGCACATTATAGTCTGCGACAAGTAATGCGGTGCTGACGTCACGTATGCAACACTTGTTATTGTTTGACCAGGCAGGTAAAGGGACAATGTCTACTGTCAGAGAAGTGGTGATTTTTACCTTGGTTCAGACGCTTTTTGCATGTTTGTTTTTACAACATCATCTGCTACAATACGTTGCACTGCAAAGTAGAAGGAGCGCTTGGAGGGCAGTGGTTTTACACCAGCTACGTGTGGACAAGGCCTTAGTTTAATTTTGATCAGATTGACGAGCTAATGGCTAGTTAAGCGGCATTAGCACTTTCAATGCAGGCAGGAATATTAATGTTTCTCCACAATAACTGTGTAATGTAAAATTGGGTGTGGTGTGAAGGTTTACAAAACAGCAGCTTTTGTATAAACGGCTTCGTATGAAATTTTCTTTAGGTTTGCATTGTTTTTTAAAAAAAAACATTGTCCAATCACTTTTTTTCTTTTTAAATTCCCCACTTTTTGTAAGGTAATTAGCCCATCCCTTCACATTTGGTATCATTAAAAGCCCTAAATGTCCTATGTATATAACAAAAAGGAGTTAACTCAGTAGTATGCAGTGGGTGGGAGATAATCAGGTTTACACATGTCCTCCACAGAGGACAAATTTAAACTACTTGTTAAGACAGCAGCAATCCTCTTTGGTCTTGGCCCCGCTCGGATTAGCCGTTCAGGTGGTATCTCACTGTTAGAAATTATTTGGCAAGTTAAGATTGCAGGAATTGTGCAGATTTTTCGTTGCAATCTGACTGAAGTTTGAGTGTTTGCAACCAAGCAACCTGCGATACACGTGGCAAAGTACAGCTCCAGTGCTCTTAGACTGGTTGGGGACGTCACATTTCACAGTTCAGGTGGGATCGAGACAACTAATGACTATTTTGAGAGCAAAGTTGTCACACAAGTTCTTCAATAAGGTTCAAAACTCAAGCAACAGAACTGCATGGCTCTGCTACTCACCAGGAAATTGAGAACCACCACAAATGTTGCTGGGCTCTCTGGAGTCTCCCTCATGAATGCCATTAACCAAAGAATTGTAGTCCAGTGAGAGATCATCTTTGATCTTGTCACTCTGATCTGAGGACATATTTGTTCATAACCTTTCCCCCCACTTCAAATGATCTGAACTATTCCTTTATTATATACTATGTTAGGACAGCTTTACTTTATGTACCTTAATTCTACCGTTCTTACTTACTTTAAGATTAAGACAGGTTTTATTGCGTGAAATGAATTTATAAATGTACAGTAGGAAAGAAAACAGGTTTGTAGGAAGTTGAATTGGGTTTTATTCCAGCATTTGTCTGTAAATAATTAGGAATAGTGTTGGATTATTGTTTCATTTACAAATAACAGGCAGCAGCTGGAACAAACATAATTCTGTTCTCTGAAGAGCCTGTCCATGAAGCCTAATCAGACAAAAATCTATCTTTTTATCAGTGATGGATTCTCAGTAAGTACTGACTTTTAATGTTAATAGAAATTATAATGGGCTGCTGGTAATAATAAATGTTTTCTTTGTACGTCAGGTAAAGTGTTTTTGTTTTGCGTATCACAAAATTAATAGAGTTTTCCTCTGAATGGTAAAAAGAAGATCATCATAAATTTATTTATAACTATTTATACACAGATTTGAAATCTGATCTCTGACCAGTTTCCTTTTTTTCTGCATGTTGAGTGTCCCTTTGTCATTCAGGAGCTCCATTTTTAGCAGTGAATATGTGTGTGTTTGTGTGTGTTGGCAGATTGCTCTGAATGTCTCTGGAAAAGGAGACAGCCTGTCTCCCTGGGACGGTGTCCTTGATTTACCAGAACAGACGCTCATTCACAACCGCAGTCAACAGCTGATCGGTGTGTAAAAACATTTGTTTCTTGCACGAGTTCTGACTTTTCTTCTATTTCAAATAAATGAAATGTGTAAAAACAATATGACGATATTTAATTAGTCACTTTTGTTGAGCAGAATTGACAAATACAATATACCAAACGTGTTTAAGAAACAACCTGACAAAGGAAAAAAGCACAGATGAATATGGCTGGTTGACAGCGTATGACGAGTGTTTCGTTTAGAATATCTGAATGCTGCACCAGAACATAATCAGGTTCAACTAACCTGGAGAAACGTGGCTGATGGAAATCTGAATTTTGTCAAGAGTTTACAGAAAAAAATGGCTTTGTTTTTAAGTTTTTAACTCTCATATCAGTCTGATCTGGTGAGGACAAAAATAGAACAGCTTCACTAAGGATAAAAACCAAGGCGCTGACATTGTTCTTCAGGGTTCAAATAAGCTGAAAATTTGAAGTTTGCATGAGGCTGATGGGGGAGAAGGGTTCCTAAGGCCTCGCTGCTTGTTTCCACATTTAGATCAGCTGGGAGTTTCAGAAGAAGAGATGAGTGAAATGGTGTCTGACGTAGAGTCGGTCATCACTTTCTACTGCAAGTCTCGCAACATCACCTTCACCCCCGAGCTCAGCTGGCCACATCTGCTCAAACCCCTGCTGGGGCTTCGGTTACCCCGCAGCGACCTCTACAACTGCTTCTACGCTGTCATGAACAAATACATCCCCAGGTAAATCATGTTGACCCTGAGGACGTTTCCCAACCCCTCTTATTCGGAGAGCTTTAATATCTGCGACGGGTGTTTATTCCAGGGAATGTGTGCTGAACGGCCGACCCTTCCACCTTTACCGACTGCTGCTGCAGTACCACGAGCCGGAGCTCTGCTCCTTCTTGGACACCAAAAAGATCACACCGGACTCGTACGCCATCAGCTGGGTGTGTCTGTATTTTCTTTGACAAGAACGTCTCCTCGCTGTTAGCCCTCTGTGTGTGTTTGTGGCGTTGTTTGAACTGTGTTTATTTGTAGCTGGCCAGCCTGTTCTCCAGCCACTGCAGGCCTGAAGTTACCCAGGCTTTATGGGACTCTTACCTTCAGCAGGCCGACCCTTTCCTCATCTTCTTTCTCACGCTCATCATCCTCGTCAATGCCAAGTATGTAATAGTTGTTGGACACTATACAATACATGGTATCTCTTTATGTTCTAAATGTCTGATTTGTCCTCAGAGAGACCATCCTGGGACAGGAAGCAGACAGCAAAGAGAGCATCATCAGTGAGTTTGTTTTATGTCTTGTTTGTGGATTTCCTCAAACATCCTGTTTAAAAGCTGAGCTTAAACTGGTGTATTTGTCTCACAGAAATGCTGGAAGCGTCCCCTTCCCTCCTGGAAGCAGAAGACATTGAAGATTTGTTTGCGCTGGCTCAGTATTATCAGAGCAAAACCCCGCTGTCTCTCAGAAAGGTAAAGCTTTGTGGACAGATCGGCCTGTGATCAGATGGCAGCTGTACTAAAGACTGTTTCCTTCTTTTCTTTGTCTTTAGATGAATCAGAATATGTTTGGAAGCAGCCTGGTGGCTCTCAAAGAGGAGGACACGGACCTGAGTCAGGCTCTCTGCCTCCCTGTGTCCGTCCCTGAAATCCTGCAGGCCAATCAGCTGCAGCAGGTCAGTTTAACCGGTTTCACACAGGAAATCACCAACTTTTATTGGACAAGCCACATTACTGTTCAGAGTGTGCTGAAGATGGACCTTTGCATTTCAGGATGGGGTGCGTTTTTTTGTGGTGGATTGTCGACCTGCAGAGCAGTACAACGCTGGACACCTGTCCACAGCCTTCCACCTGGACTCTGACCTGGTGGGACACAGCACCAGTCTGAAATACTTCTTCAAACCTTTGCGCACCATCTGAATATCATCCGTTTCCCTCCTTTTCGTCCCACAGATGCTCCAGAACCCCTCTGAGTTTGCTCTTTCTGTGAAGTCCCTCCTGGAGGCTCAGAAGCAGTCTTTAGAGTCGGGATCCATCGCCAGCGGGGAGCACCTGTGCTTCATGGGCAGCGGGAGGGAAGAGGAGGACATGTACATGAACATGGTGCTGGCACATTTTCTACAGGTAAGGGACATGTGGAAAGAAGGCAGAAGTAGTGCTGTACTATAAAAAATAAATAAATAAAAGATCCCAAATTGTTCTACTAAAACTTAAAAATAAAAAACTGCTATTTACTGCATTAAAGAAGCTAAAGCAAGTAAATGTTATATACTTTTAAAATACAAAATTCTTACATAGTTAAGGGTTGAACAGAAAATGAAAAGATGTTATTATTTTCCTGTTTGTTCACCTAAACTTAGATTATGTGCTAATTAAAGACTCTGTTGCAGAAAAACAAAGAATATGTGAGCATTGCCAAAGGAGGTTTTATGGGTAAGTGTGTCACACATTCCCACATTTCTTTGGTTTGCATTACTATTACTTCAAGTAGATGTTAGATTTCTTGGATTAGGTAATAATTTGCTGCTTGATCCAGAGAAGCTGTTATTTTGCACGGCGGTGGCTGTTAATAGTTGTTGAGCTGAAATGTGTTTGTAAATTCGTACAGTCAGGAGAAAAGAAAGTTCACCCTCTTTCAATTTTAGGGTTTTTACATATCAGCCTGTAATAAAAACCATCTGGTCTTTACCAGGTGCTGAAAGGATTCAAATCTAACATCATGTGAACAAAAAACACAACAGATTTTTCAACAGAAATAAAGCCAAAATGGAAAAACTTTTTCCACCCATCATTCAGCAGCTTGTTGGACCTCCTTTAGCTGGGATGACTTTCAGTAGTGGTTTTCTGTAGGACAGTTTCTCACATGGTTGTGAAGGAACTTTTGGCCCACTCTTCCCCCTTAAGAATGGCAGACATTTGTTTCTGTGCAGCTCTCTTAAGGCCCCGCTGCGGTGTTTCAATTAGGCTGAGGTCTGGACTTTAACTGAACCACTGCAACTCTTTAAAACAAGCCCAAATCATCAGCCCTCCACTGCCGTGTTTAACAAGTTTGTGCTGATATGCTGTGCTTGATTTTCTCCGAACACGGTGCTGTTCATTATGGGTAAACATCTCTACTTTGGTCTCATCTGGCCAGAGGACAGTGTGATGAAGTCTCTAAGGTCACTGCTGATTTTTGTTCTCCTTGGCGTCGTGTTAACGCACACCTGACAAAACTCCTGCTTTAATCAAAAACATCACACTGATGATAAACCGGTAGTCAGGCACATCTAAACCTTGTGGAAGCAGCAAGGGTGGATGCTGTTTTTGACACACAGGTTTTACATTTTGACTTTGTTTTAGTTGAATAAATAATGACATGTTGGAATCAGATTATTTTTATTTTGTCCTGATGACTTAAATCCTAGAACTGAAGAAGGATGAACTTTGTTTTTCCATGACTGTATCTGGGCTTCTTGGTCAAAGCTGAAGCGCTCATTTTGTTAGAAATGAAAGTTCACAAAGATTTGTATTACTTCAGCTCTGCAGAAGCATCTGGTGGACATGAACGTTGAGGGCCTCGACTCGTCATATGTCAACTGGATCGTCAGCACATCTGGATCTCACAGCAGCCTCAGCTCTGCTGATGTAGGTTTAAAAGAAAGAAACCCAATTTATTTCAAAAAAACACTCTTTGTTGGAGTTGTTTTTATGTTTTTTATTGGTGTCCAGCTGCAGATTTGTATTCCTACTCTTGTTTTACCAACAATACAGGGAGAGTTGAGCAGCCCTGGAGATGGTAAAGGTGTCAAATCTCTAGTCAACAAAATGACATTTGCTCTGAAATCCAAGTCAGTCAACGTGAAGGAGAAGATGATCAGCTTCATTGAGAACACCTCCACTCCTGTGGACAGGTAGGAACCCAGATCCTCCTCTAAAGTTGACTCTTACATTACAACACACACTTAGGCTGAATCTCATCCCCTGGCTGTACACCCACACCTTGGCCCCATGGAAACGTACTCCTCTAGTCTGCACCATCACACATAAACCAAACTAAATGCATCCGAATGTACTTAATTAGACATTTTGATGTTTGAGACAAACTATTATGAACAAAGTTTTAATAGATAATTGATATTTTATCAAAGAACTTTAATTATTTTGTTATTTTTTTATGCTGGTGAAACATAATCGATGATCATACTAAACGTTATATATCAGAGTACATCAAGCTAAACGTTGTTTTTTGTGCCAATCAGAATATTTTGGACAGATAAATCATTTATATTTGTGGGTTTTCTTGCACAGCTCATACCTCTTTGTTTTAAAAACGCACCCCCCTAAAAAAAAAAAAAAAAAGCTCAGCTTTTGCTTCTGCTTTACAAAGAATCAAGACACTTTTTTCTCCCAGGAGGAACAAACAAAACTTAAAGGGAATGATTAAAATGTCGTGGTACGGGTGAAATGTGATTAGCTTTTTAGTTTTTTGTTTTTTTTTTCATTCAGATTAAATACAACACATGATGCAGCCTCTTGTATACACTGAACTGTCTTATAGCAGAAGGTTGTTACTGCTGAGTTATTGTCTTTCTGATGAGTGTAAAAACGATGGAGTTTTGTTGTAACTCTATAAAATGAAGTCCCTTGTACCTTATTCCACACTAGAATAACTTTCAATCTGCCCTGGCCAGAGAAGGTGGTTCCTGATCGGTAAGAGCTCTGAAACGTTGAGTTGTCTCACGAGCATGCTCACTGGCTTTAGGCCCACACGGCTCCTCATGCCTCGTCGCAGCATCTCTGCCTAATCTGCTCACTCATAACATACCGCTCCATGTTTCCATCCTGTGAGGGCAGGCTGTGTTTGACGTTTCTGTCATGCTTTTGCTAACACTTGGAGCCGCTGCGGCGTTTAAGAAGGCGTTGACTCATTTTTACATCCTGAACCGAGGCTCTCGTCTAAAGCGTTTCTTTTTAGGGCAAACCTCATCTTCGCCTCTGTTTGCTTTTGAGAAGCATTAAACAGTCTGTCTTTCCATTTTCTTGTTTTCTTAGATGATAGCCAGGGCTTTACTAATATGCGCAATGCTCCAGTTTACAACTAGCCCTGAATATCATACAAGAACTGATGTTACTTTGTGTTTCCTAAAAGTGTCTCATTTAACCTTTTCTTTTATATTTAACAGCATAACTTGTGGCAGGAAGGGGCTCATGATTTTTACACTGTCACGTTGTTGCTTTTTGTGTGCAAATTCACCGTTACGTGTTTTATTTGATTCGAACACTGGTACAAACATCCTCGCAACCTTCATTTGGTGAACTGCCCTGTTGCTTTCTGTAAACAGACACGTGAGCAGCAGCGATCGAGTCGGCAAACCTTACCGGGGAGTGAAGCCCGTCTTCAGTATTGGGGATGAAGAAGAGTATGACACAGGTAAATGCTGGTCAAGTACGAATACAGTTTGAAAATGGGATTTTGAGAAGCCAGATAAATAAGAAAGTGACCCCCCCTTCCCCCCCTCCCTCCAGATGAGATCGACAGCTCATCCATGTCGGATGATGACAGGAAGGAGATTGTGAACATTCAAACCTGGATGAACAAACCAGATGTAAAACATCACATTCCATGCAATGAGGTGAAAGAAACGGGTCACATGTTCCCCAGGTGAGCCGCTCCACTTCCTGTTTGTGTGACTTCAGGAACACTAGTTTGAAAACTTCTGCTTTTGCGCAACACTCAAACATCTCCTTCCGTTTAAACGTGGCTCATCCCACTTCCTGAAGACTGAAGGAACTGATGACTCCTCGAATCTTGAAGTCTGACTCTGATAGTTTGTTTTTTCGTGTGTGTGTGTGTGTGTGTGTGCTTGTCAGCCACTTGTTGATCACAGCGACTCACATGTACTGCCTGAGGGAGATTGCCTCCAGGAAGGGATTTGCTTACATCCAGTCCAGACAAGCTCTGAGCTCTGTGGTGAAGATCACATCCAAAAAGAAGCATCCAGAACTTATTACCTTCAAGTTTGGGAGCAACAACTCAGCTGGAGTGGAGATATCTGCAGTGGAGAGGTGCTCACATACAAACTCAGACAAAATAGGAAATTATTATATTTTTTTTATTTCTTTTATGTTTTAGTTGTTTACCATAACATTTTTAACATATAGTCTGTTTATGAATATTTAAGTCTCAATCCAACTTTCGATGTCATTCTTTTGTTTCCTGCCCAAATTTTCATTTGCTGCTGCTCCTTCAACTTTGCAAAAACCCATACAGAAAATTCATTAAAATCTGTAGCTCGATAGAGAATAGTGTGCTATGACTTATGGGAGCAGATAGACAAAATTGCAAAAAAATATATATATATATTCCACATAGATGACAACGGGATTTTTGCTTAAGAGGTGAAAAGTCAGCCCTCCTTGGAGCTCTTTTCATCTAACAAAACAACTACAGCTGCTATGACACTTCAAAAAGACCTAATTGTTCAGCCATAGTTTCTGTACAAAATGAACAATGTTCTGATCTTTCTAATGCTGGTCTTCATTCTGAATGAGATAATTACCTGCTGCCGTCACATGCAAGCATGTGAGCATCTTGTAAGAAGTGCAACAGCATTTGATTTGTTAGAACTGTGGGAAATAAACGACATTATTGAAAAATGTGTTCAAGTATAACTCTGCGTAGGTTTTTTTTCATAGTCACTTGTGACAAGTTTAATATAGTTTTTTTTTGTTTCCTTTAAGCTAACACAGTCTTTTCCTCTTCTTAAAGATATTTGATACCCAACGCAGGCGACGCCACGAAAGTCATCAAGCAGCAGATCATGAAAGTTCTAGACGCTCTGGAGAGCTCGTAAACGGAGATCAGTCTTCACAGGAGATCGTGATGACCGCCCATGACACAAACTGTAAGAAGAGTCTCCTCCTCCTCCTCCTCCTCCTCCTGCTGCCCCTGTGGACAGTGCAGTGTTGACTGGGGACGCCCTGCATGTCTGTCACACGGCCAGCTGCAGACCTGAGCGACAGGCTGCATGTGTCCAAAACCTTAGGTGCTCCGCAGCCATCCAGCCATCACATTTTACTAATTTAAGAAGTATTGGTTGCAGAGCGAATTCTTCCTTACTACTTGTAAATTATGGGATGTCATTACAGTACAGTTTGGCTTTGATTTCCCTCTGGCCTTAACGTAGCATACTGGCCGACCAGTGGTAAATCTTTAAACCCATACATGACTGACCTTTATCTTTCAGCTTCAGCATCTTAAATCAGACTAACTTGTTTTGTGGACAGTATTGCATTTTTTTTTTCTTTTTCTTGATGTGTTGAGTAGATTTAATGTTTATAATTCCGGTCAGGAAGCAAACATGGGTCAGGTAAGCTCAGACGTAAAGATGCACGTCCTAAAAAAGAAAAGGCAGTGCTAGCACATGAGGCAGGTTATCTACTTCAGACTCCCTTTTTTTTCTTCTTCTTCTGATAACTTTTCTTTTCCAGCGGTTAGCCTTAAAGAGAAATGATTTGATGGTGTTTATAAATATGTAAAATACTGTTTAAACAATTCTTATCAGCACAGACCTCTGTAATGTCTTTATAAACGCATACGCGGATTGTTAAAATATGCTGTGAAAACCAGTTGACAGGGTTTAAAGCGCCCCTTCTTTCTGCGTTAAGACGTAGCTTTTGTGTATATTTATTTTTCCCAGCTATTACAAATGGTCAGGAATTGATTTCATCGCAAACAGTTTGATGTAGCTCTCAGAAACCATCGACTGCACACCCTCTGATCTAAATTTGAACCCCACCAGGAGGTCCGAGGAGTTCAGCGTTTGTCTCCATCCTCTTCGGAGTCCCTCGGATAACTGGGTGAAAATGTGCTTCATCATCTTGGCGACCTGCATTAAGAAACAAACAACGGTTGTAACGAGGACTGCTCACAGAAGCACAAATCTGAACAAAGTGACGAGTTAACTTGTTTAAAGGATGGTTTCGTTTTCAGATATTTTCAGCCCAAACTGTGCAGTTTCAGTTTGGTTGCCACTGTTGCCTTTGGCCTCATGCCTGTGAGATATATTTTGGCTTCAGCAGTGGCAACAGATCTTAGTAAACTGCTGCTTCTCCTCTGGTCTTTAAGACTTCCTCTCTTCGCTCTTGCTTATTTATGCCTTTTTTTTTTCTCTCTTAGATTAATTCATGTTGGAAGACATCCAAGTGTCCTGTGTGACTTCAGTTGTTGAACGTTTGGTCTGCAGAGCATAAATCAGTCTTTAAATTTGACATGGGTTTCATCACCCTAACCAAAACAGAAGGCACACTTGAGAAGGAATTAAGAAAACCAAAACTTGAAATAAAGACTAAATTTAGTCTTTCTTCACTCCAATCTTTATAGCATTCCTGTGTCGCCCATACATAGTGTTTGTAAATTTGTGATATTTTTCAGTATTTTCTTGTCTGGAACATCCTTGACTGTTAAGTCTTTATGTTACTCTTTATAACATCGTTGGCAAAGGATGTCAACCACTATTTGAAAGTGAAACAGTGTAACATGCACCTTACTGTACTGCTATTATTTTCTAAATGTTTCCGTTTTTAATAAATGGAAATTATTGGACTGCAGTTGTGGACATAGTTATTGAAGTTGTATCATTACATGTGACATGTACATATGTGTATTTATTGCAATGTGGACTCACCCTCAGTTCTTCTAAACAGCCATGAAGACCTCAGAGAAGATCGCCTGTCATCCTTGTGCACAAGAGGAACGTGAATAATAATGTATCCAGATGGGAAATTAGCCATAAATCAAAACTGCTCTATTAACCTCTATTTTCATATGAGGAAATGTTATTTATTGGCAGTAATCACTAAGTCTTTGGACTTGACTATACAGTAAATATTCAGTTGACCTGATTTAATTAGTATTGCTTACACTTTGTTTTACCTGCTTGACTACAGGTGAGAGACGTCTGAGAAGAGACTATAATTTTATGCAGACCTTGTAGAAGTTTGTGGACCTTATGTTAAACCTGTCCGTCTTTACACATTCATCAGAAAATCTAGAGGATCAGGTTGCAGATATTTATTACTCTGTTAATGTTGATCATAACCAATGAGGGGAGTTTGAGTAACACTGCAATCTGATTGGCCGCGAGACAACCATCTCTAAATTTCACTTTAAAAGATCCAGACTTTACAGCAGATGGTTGAAGGGATGTAGAGAAAGGTTAAAGTTTTCCATTTGCTTTCAAAGACGACCTTTGTTATTACTTTAAGACAGTTACCAACAACACAAAGTTGCGACGGTTTTAAGAAGCGCAACTAAAGGTTGTAGTACTCTTATTTTGAAAAGCAAGCGCCCTGCCCGGAAACATTCCCCCCCCCCCTGCTTTGTTTGTTCCGGAGTACTGAACGGAACGGACCGCTGCACGGATGACCACTGTCGCCAAAATAATGTCAAGTAAGTGTCAAAGTATTAATCGTCCGCTGTGTTTCTTGTTTTGAACCGCAAACCTGCAGACTGCAGACACAGTTTAACGCTCGGTGAAGTGTTAGCTAACTCGCTGTCGTGCAGAGTTCCGTCTGGCCGTGGTCCAGCTGCAGGTGGGCGGCGTCAAGGCGGACAACCTGAGCAGAGCCCGGGGGCTGGTGAAGGAGGCGGCGGGGCAGGGCAGCAAAGTGGTGCTGCTCCCGGTGAGGCTGGCTGTCACACACCTTCATGCTTACAGAAAAAAAAAAGGTTTTATATTCACTCAGCTGTGCTGAATATCTGATTTGACCACAACAAACATAACAGTATCTTTAAGACATCTTCATAACTGCCAACATTTAAAAATTGAAAAGAAGCGTAGCTTCGGGGGTCCGGGGGCATAAAACAGCAGTTGAAAACGGAAGTTACTCTGTAACTATGGTTCTGTGAATTCCTGGATGACTGCCAGTGGCAGTAAACAAAGTGGATATGTCTCCTCGCGCTCTGCGCAGGTCGAGAATTAATGTAAACAAAGTCACGCACGTGACACGTAGCTCACCTGGGCGTGCGTCTATAAATAGCACGTGTGAGGCTACGTTCGGCCTCTTCGGATCTTCTGGCGGGGAAGAAGTTCCGAGTGACCAGTGTGACTGGCAG
>NC_051453.1:20102995-20126917 GCF_001649575.2 Kryptolebias marmoratus | reverse complement strand
TTTTTTTTTTTTTTTACTAATGTAGGTTTTTTTTGTTTGTTTGTTTCTAAACTATACCTTTTATTAATTATTATTTTATTTTTTTAAACCTCTCTGCAGTTACTGGCTACCCTACCATGAAGGATCTTGGTTAGTTAGCATGCTGTATAATAATTTATTTAGTGTACTTTGACACAAGTGTCAAGTGTTCTCTAATTTCATGGCTTCCTACACTTGAAAAGGAGGACTTGGAGACTTCAGGAATTCACTCAATCCTTTTCTTTATTTTCACCAATGAGTGAAAACCAATGATCAGGTGAACAGGTGAAAAACCTTGAGCCCAGTAAGTAGCTTACCGGCAGTCCTTATGAGTCCTTTCCCATGAAATGGTGCTTTGGAGGCTGTGTATTGCCTCCCTCAGCTCTGTTGCAAAACCAGTAAAGTGGTTGGTGGATTCCATATATTGCCTGAGTTGAGGGTGCAGCTGATTTGGCCAGATTTCTTTCACCTGCTGAGAAGTGCTGGAGAGTGGCACACTGTTGTGTGTGTGTGTGTGTGTGTGTGCACACACACAAATGTCTATTCATGCACCCACATCTGAACAAATGAGCAGATCTGCGCAACAACAAGACAGACAGTCGAATTAAAGCAGCTTATAAAGTAGAACTTCCCCAGCATGAGAAAACATTCCACCATCCAACCTGGTGAGCTTCAGTCCATATTTGTGAGAGTTTCTTTTTAAAACGTTAGCAATTCATGATCATCAGGGACATTATTTGATTATTTTGCAGAACAGGTTGTGAGATTTTGGTACTTGAAGCTTCAGATGAATGTTGTAATCTTTTTTTAATATTTTCTTATCAGGAGCTGCATTCACTTCTAAAATGAAGGGGTTATTTTCACCCAAAAACAGACCTGTCGCTCCGGTCTATGGCATGTTAGGATGCTTTGGAGTATAAAGTTAATTTTGTGACTTATTTACAGTAATGTAGTAAGTCAATTAAAAGGTTTTGTTCAGTACTGTAGAAATGAAAATTGGACTTTACTGGAAGATTATTTTCAACTCCCAGAAAACACTATTAAAGCTTTTTTCTTCCCCCTTTTTTGTGTTCCACCCATACTCCCATCAAAACCGTCCTTTCTCACTATCTAAACATCCAAACACAGGTCGGTTGTTTTGTGGAGTTTGCATGCAAATTCACCGGAGCAGATAAGCGCTTGTTCCATCCAACTAAATGTTCAGTTCTGACCTCGCCTGGTGCTGAGAAATGAGTCGAGTCTGTGGAATAAAAGATGCCCAAACTGAACGTTTAAACGTGTAACATCTTCTATGGTGTATAAGTTAATGACGCTGCTTGTTGCTCAACAGGATCCATACCTGAGGAGGATTGTGGGAAGCTGTATAACAGCTGTGCGGTGTTCAACCCTGACGGAGAAATGATTCTGAAACACAGAAAGGTGTGTGTGCACCACCTGCAGCAATTAGTTGGAGTCACTAAATGCTCATAAACTCCCTGTCATTCTTTTTTTTTGTCTTAAAGATTCACCTGTTTGACATCAATGTTCCAGGGAAGATCCGCTTCCAGGAGTCTGAGACGCTGAGCCCCGGCAGCAGTCTGTCCACGTTTGACACACGTGAGGGACAGTTTAAGACTCCTCGTCCGCGTCCTGCAGTGTGGACGAGCATCTGTTTGATCTGATCCTGTTCTCTTGCTTCTGGCGCCCCTGCAGCATTTTGTAAAGTGGGCGTGGGGATCTGCTACGACATGAGGTTCGCAGAGCTCGCTCAGCTCTACGGCAGGAAAGGTAGGCAGCCGACGGGAGTCCTGGATGGCATCAATCATACTGCCATGCAGAACAGCTGAGCAGCTTGTCCTTTTTGTCCTCAGGCTGCCAGCTGCTGGTTTACCCCGGAGCCTTCAACATGACGACGGGTCCAGCCCACTGGGAGCTCCTACAGAGGGCGAGGTGCGACTCGGTCACCTCTACGACTCCATAAAGCTCGACTCGTTGCATTCTTACCCCTGAAAAGAAAATCACACCTTCCAAAAGCTGGAAAAAATACTACTGTTCACTTCTCAACCTGAAATAGGTTTCATGTTTACAAAGAAGTTATTTATAAACTTTACATTCCCACTAAAAGTGATCTCAGCTAATTTTTCAAACTTAAATAAACTGAACACAGCACAGGAAGTGCTACAGCTAGCTGATGCTTGCTGTTGTGTAAATAAGACCACAATAAATCACTTCAAACCTTTATTGTGATATATCCCATGATTGTTAATTATTTTACAGAAGAATTGGAGTCATTTTGACACACATCATGGCGTTGCCTCCCTTGCAGGGCAGTGGATAACCAGGTGTTTGTGGCCACAGCATCACCTGCCAGAGACGAAGCCGCCTCCTACGTGGCCTGGGGTCACAGCTCTGTCGTCAACCCATGGTAAGAAAACGCCACGGTCAATTTCACACCAAGAAGGTAGGTGAAAGAAGCTGACACTTGAAGGGTCGGTGAGTGTAGCAGTAGTTCACGGCATTGGAATAAAAAAGTAACGAAGGAGAAGAAGTTCTGTGTTTCAAGGTTTCTCACTGAGCTGCAGCAGTTGGGAGACTTCGGGGGGGGGAAAATAATCCATCGAAGCTGCAAGAAAATATGTGAACTTCCAGCTGCAGTCTCACCGAACTTTGAGCGTCGAATTGTATTCTTGGCCTTGCACATTCAGGGTTTCTTCCAGAAAAGAGGCTAAGCCCGGTGGTAGGTGGCCGATCGCCGGCCGACCGTGATTTAGTAAAAAAAAGATTAAAGTTGACAGGAAAGTTTAATTTATGGCTATTTATTATGTGATATTGTAAGATATTTGTGCCAAATATTTACACAACTACAGTTTTACAAAAAGGCACTTTTGAAATACTTTTTTAAACAAAAATACAATTAAAGTAAATACAAATTGTTTGCACCTAGTTTCCATCCTAATTTAAGTCACATTTACAAATAAATTAAATTAACATAAATGAAAAAGTGCAAACAAGGCACCAACACATGTCTCACGACAAGGCCGATGAATAACAACAGAGAACTGAAAAACAGACAGATGCTGTACTGTACTGTGCTTTTTGTGGCACAGGCTGCATGTTGGATCACTACATGTAACAACAAAACAAAGCATATCTAATGCTGAATTTAGTAGCATCATTTTACTGATAAACACAGATAATATTTTCACTAAGCACAAAACATGCTTACCATATTCGGTCCTGTAAAGCAACCAGCTGGATTTCAGCTCAACTAACCATTTTTGGTTAAACCCGCTCGATCAATGTTTATTGCTTGGCACTTATGTCAGAGCAGTTTTCTCCGAAAAGACGCTACATAACCAGTGGAAATACGGTAAAAAAAAAAGAGAAGATGGTTGTCACATCAAATATGGCTGCACGTATTCAGGAGGAAGAGCTGTTGTGTTTCTGTCTGTGATACAGAGAGGATGTTTAAACTTAAAGCCTTCAGTTTGACTTTCATTGATTTATTAGCTTTACTTTAATGATTCGCCCATCACAGGACCAACATTTCTTCCTTCTGTGGTCTATAAACACTCCTTTTTATCGGCTGCAGCAGTAATCTCCTTACGTGAGTGTTGAACCGTTTGAATATCTTTGTGATCTCTCATAGAGAGATCATATAAATGCTGATACAGGCGAACCAGCTCTGCTAGAGCACCGAAACGGTCCATTTTTAACAGAGCGCGGCGCGCGGGGGACCTTCTCGCAGGGGCGGGGACTGTGCGATTGCATCACTGTTGGTGCGCACACCCTCGTGCGGTGAGGTAGATAAAGGTAGCAGTTTTGGGGGAGCGGGTGGAAAAAAAATGTGTATAAAAAATGACGTATTTATAATAAACAAGCAGAGCTTAGCCTGGCGGCTGGGTCACTGGGGGAAACCCTGTCACATTATTTTGTTGTCCCCCTCCGCTCACATTATACCACTTCAGCTGTTTTTGGTGCGCACCTACGCAGCCGCCCCCACGTTTATGATTTAATCTGCTGGAGTACACTTTGGAAAGGAAGACAGGCATATTTGTTTTCCAGTAATTATTTTTTATCATCAGTGTGGTTTTAGACCTGGACCATCCATCCATCCATCCGTTTTCTTTACCTGCTTCTTCATTCCGGGTCACGGGGATCTGGCGCCTATCTCCAGCAGTCACTGGGGGAGAGGCGGGGGACACCTTGGACAGGTCACAAGTCCATCACAGGTCCTTTAGACCTGGACATGTGTCTTTAAGTTTTTCTACAAAGTCAATGACTCGACTATTAGTAACAAAGTTAACAAAGGCTGTGAAGAGTAGAAGGCTTATATGGAGTCGGATATTCAAACAGAAAACATTCTAAACTCCTCTCACACCGTGTTGCATTTAGTAGCTGTAGTGAGGTTTTACTCTTCAGATTTAAAGTCACAGCCATGATATAATGGATCCAAACCGTCTGTGAATGTTTCAGATGTTGACCTGTGCAGATTCATAATAGTTCTGATCTGTATTTCACAGGGGGGAGGTCATCTCCAAGGCTGGAGCAGAGGAAACGATCATCTACGCTGATATCGGTGAGTGAAGAACATTTAAGTGTTCATTTGTTGTTGTGTCGACTTGGTGCACCATTCTTGTTCTTTAAAAATTACAGTACATCTTTTTTTAGGTTGTGGGAAAAATAGCTGAGATGCAAATAATGCAAACTCCCAAGAGGCAGCAAATATTCGACGCTAAACGCATGTTGCCCTCTCCGCTGGGCTTTGGGAAATGGTGGCTGTTTGCCCTGGTAGTTATTTACATAAAAATAAGATTGTCTTCCTCTAAATGCATTTATACTACCTCGTTTAAATGTTGCTATGATGGAACAGCAGTCTGTAACTGATCCAGGACAGGAGCGCCGAGATGTGTTTTTATGTTTACATCTTCCATGTTTTGACTCCAAACCCTCTGCTCGTGTGTCACCTGACTCCAGACCTGCAGTACCTGGCTGACATCCGGCAGCAGATCCCAATCACGTCTCAGCGTCGGGACGACCTCTACGCCGTGACGTCGCTGCAGGGCGAATCAGGCTGAACACTTCAACTCGGCTCGCCTTCCTCAACCATGCCTCAGCTCAATCAGGCTTAAATTCTCCCGTTTATTCTCTCTCAGGGACTCGGGGTTGAATCAGAAACTGATTTTATGTGAGCAGACTGAGAGGAAGCAGGAGGAAGATCCCAAGATGCTCTAATTTCTACTACAAAGGTTATTCGGCACTTCATGATTTAGGTGCTAAAATCTTCTTCTGATGAGAATTTAAACGCTTCCCAGTTCAGAATCAAGAAGACTGTCCGGCTGCGGTTCAGCAGGTTTTAAGCTTCAACACTTCGGGATTAAAGCTTGAAAAATGAACACATTTCTGAACCAGGTTGTCCACAAACCCAGCCTAGAGTCCTGCAGAGACGAGCAAGACGAACAACAAGACTTTTTACAGACACTGATCAGCAGATAAAAAAAACAATGATGGTTCATTTAGTAAGCTGTATTTGTTTTGTCTGCTTACAGCTTTTATTTTGAAGAAAATGTCTTCTTTTGAACTGTTTCCTGTTGTAATTTCATCTGTTTTTGGCTCAAGAATAAAAACTAAAAACTATTTTAGCTGCTGTCAGACTATCAATTCATCTTTGTGGAAAGTTTGCCTTTTTTATCTACATTTTGTTTTATGCAAAGTTTGTTTTTTTTATTGATTCACTGTCGAAATTTAAAATCTCTCACTTTAAACCTTAATTTTTATATTTTTAGTCAGCAGTCACAATAGATTCTGTCACATGAAATCAACCAGCCTCAGGTGTGGTAGTGAATATTTAATAAAATTAAGTCATCATAAAACAATACTCATCAACAGTATGCTCCTCTATAAAAGCAGCAGTTCTGTCAGTTTGCTGCTCTGGAGCACACAGGTGTGTGTTAACACAACGCCAAGGAGGGAAAGACATCAGCAATGACCTGAGAGACGCAACTGTTGCTGCTCATCAGTCTTGGAACGGTTAAAGGTTACGTACGAACAACTTGGAGTCCATCATGTTATAGTGAGAATGATTACGAGTAGAAGAGTTGTAGGAGAAATCCTCTTCTCTCTAAAAACAACATGGCAACAGAAAACCCTAGAATGGAAAAAAAAGGTGGACTTTCTTTTTTTGTTAAACGTATGCACCAATCAGCCAGAACAATACGACTACCTGCTCTGGTAAGAGAAAGAACACGGGGAGTTGTCTCGGAGTGTCCATTGTCAGGACGAACTGCAGAGCAGGTTCTCAGCGGACTGGCCGTGCTTCACAGATCCCCCTCAGAACGTGGTCAGCTCTTGTAGGATTCACTCTTGAGTGGGTGTTGCTACCTCAAACCAATGCTGCCAAATCATTTAGGCACTTGTTGAAGTGACATTCGTGTAACTGGCAGAACAGACATGGTCATAATGTAATGGCTCTTTGGTGCACATGGTGAGTTGGGAGCCACCACTCAGACAGAACATTTATATATCTGCTCCTTTGATTCTTAAGAAAAAGGAACAGTCGGATGGACTCCTCCCCCCCCCCTCATACTTCCGTCTCCTTTGGATCGGACATCATGGACTCCTCTTCCTCAAATACCTGCCATCGTCTTTTGTTTCCTGGTGACAACACAACACAAACTCATTTAGATACAGCAACCAATCTGCAAAGGTCACAACAACACTCAGTAACAGGAACATGTTGGATTGGATTTTATGCAGCTAAGGTTCTTACATCAGACCTGACTCAGATTCTCCTAAGAGGTTGATCATTAAACGTAATGAAATAATTATTATTTCCATATTTTATGGACAGGCTTACAGTATGTTTTAAAAAGCATTTTACAGCTATAGCAGCATAAGAGTTAGGTTGTTTACTACGGTTCAGTCCAACCATTTAAACCTCTCCTCTGTACTACACTGCACAAAAAAAATGTTTTTTTTTTATGAAAGTAACCCTTTCTCCTTTAATTCTTTTTATTTACATCCTTACACCAGTGACCAAACTCAAGTTAAAGTACTACACACTGCAGCCCACAGCAAACAGAAGTAAAGGTAATCATGTTTTGTTTTTTTAAAGCAGAAGCAGCAGTATGTACACACGGTAAGATCCATGTTGTTTAGATTCTTATCAGTCATATGATGCCAACCAATCTGCTGCACAGCAACATGTCCAAACAGCCAGAATCACACCACATGAAACTGACTGAAACAGAAACAAAATATGGTCCGAGGGCCAGAGGAGGCCCTTAGACAGCCTCCATCTGGGCTTTGACGTCCCTAAATAAAAACAACCTTTTGGGATAAATCAAAGAAAAACAGAAGTTTCTTCATGAATCTTGAGGCAACTGAAATCAAAAGTCTAAACTATGTTTTAGGATATCTAAATCTAAAGTTTTGTTTGTCAGACTATCATTTTGGCATCTTTGAACCATGAGCTGACGTGTTTTGTCACAACTGTTCAGACATTTTCTTTTTAACCAGAACGCTATTTCTGATATGACCTTAAGAGAAAGGAAAAGGCCCTGAAACCAACTTCCAACATATTAGTTTGAAAGAATCCTTTAATTCAGTACATATTTCGCTGTTTCTGTCACAAGTTTCAGTGTCCTACTTCTCCTGCAGCTTTGGACAAAACATACGAGAAATACCTGAAAATGTGCTACTGGATCAGGAATAGTGTGCTATGACTTTTGGTATCAGTACATCATACACCATGGATGAAATTTTAAAAATGCTAAAAATTTCATATAGATGACAAGATTCTGACCAAACGACTGAGAAAACCCAGGAGCTTCCTGCACCGTGTTCCTGACAGCCCTCCTGTAGAAGTGAAAAGAACTTCACAGAAGTAGCCGTAAAGTCGCTCGTCTTGGTGGCTGCTGCTCAGGGTCGTTCTGGTTAAGTCATTTATTATCAGTTTTGCATTGGTTTAGTTTCGGCACACCTCAAAGTTTAAACGGGTCACAGCTGTGCCGATGTCTCGCTATCTTTTGAGTTGGCTTAACGTTCCTAAATGTTTGCAAACAAATTCTTCTTTTTTCTGTACAATTAATCCGTCTTCTTTCACCCAGCGTGTCTCTCACTGCTACATTACTTGTGCTTTTCTTCCCCATTTCTCCAGAATACAGACAACACACCGGAAGGGAGGGGTCTATTTAACTTGCATCTCCTACAGAAAACACTGTAGACACATCAAACTTTAAATGTGTGACGACCAGAAGCTGTTGCCACTTGCACTTAAGGGCCTTTTCCCACTATGACGTGAAGTTTTTGCACAGGAGCTGTTTATCTGAGGCTTACATTCTAGTTTGCATTTCTGTGTCCCTGACTTATTAAGAGTGCTCTCAAGGAGTGACAGATATGTGGTTACCATGGCAGCAGCTTTAACCTTTCTGGCTTCTCTTCTTACTTTTCTTATACAGTTTATGCATCAAAATATTAACATTTTGTCAAATTATTACAAGTTATTACTTTGTATTATTTTTATTCTTTCGACTGCTTTAACTAAATCAGTATGGTTCCTTAGAAACCAGATGTTGTCCCCCCCCCCGAAAGCCACCTCCCTGAGCTCAGACCCTTTCACCTCTGTCCAGGGTTGTGATCCGCCTACCTCTCAGTGAATCCTCGTGTTCCTCCTTCCTCCTCTTACTTATCTTGTCCAGGTGGATCTGATATATCACTCCTGCGAAGACCATGAGCCCCACCACCACACACAGGGCCGTGCTGAAGATCCACATGGCCTCTGAAGCTCGGCCCGTCACGGGGCCAGCGGCCGGCATGTCTGTTGCACCAAGAGGAAGCAGAGATGAGTGAGGCGCTGCTGCGCTTTGCGGCCTGATTCGCTTCTAATGAACTCACGTTTTTTTTCCAAGGTTTCGTTCATAGACGGGTTCTCTATGATGCACGACACATTTACGTCTTTGGAGAAAGGGATGGTCAGGTTGCTCGTGACGTTGTACAGGTGAGAGTCGGGGGTTAGAGCTGTTTGGGTCCTCACTGAACCTTCGGGGGGCATTTGAGTCTCGTTAATGAGCCAGTAGACTGCAGGCTGAGGGTAGCCACCGGTAGAGTGACACAAGAAAGTTGTCTGACTCTCAGCTGTGTCCTTCCTCTCCAACAGGGGAACACTGAAACTGGCTGCAAAAACAAGCAGGAGTTAGTTCCTACAGACGTTCTTCCAATGACCTGCTGTGTTTGGAACTAACCTGCTACCCTGAGGCACACGGTGCACAGCAGGGAACTTTGATTTTCCCCTGAAGTGAGGAAAAGGCTGTAATTCATCCTGTCCTCTCTGGGATCTACAGCTGACAGCTTCAGGGAGAAGTTTTTGGTCCGTGTGGCATCAGCAGGAATGGTGGTGCCATTAGATCTCCACGACTCCACATTCCCATACTGATCCCACATTGATCGGAGCACCACTTTATCATCTTTCCTCCACTCGATGGAAAAATTCACAACTGGAAGCCCCTCTTTGAAAAGGCAGGGCAGAACCACAGGCTGCCCCACAGTGCCAGGGACACACTCTCTTTCTGAACAGAACAATCGAATCAGAGAGCAAATCAGAGCTAAGTTTTAGGGTGACTCATGATGTTAGTGTGTGATATGCATGACCAGACAGGCAGAGGACTTACCCACACCTGCGCACAGAAACACCGAGCTGAGGAGCAGCCCTGCGCAGCACCACAGGGCCAACACCGGCGCCGCACCTTCCTGAGGGCGCATGAGCGCACCAAAGGGCCAAAAACAGCTGGAGAATATTTGACTTCGGAGTCAAAAATTAAACTAACTCGCGTCCCTTCATTAATACAATCCAGACTCAACGTGAGACATGCCTGTTTAACTTCACTTCCTCGTCCTCTGCCAGGCCAAACGCGCCTTCCCGCACTCTGTCCATTATCAGTCAGGATGCGGCTTGTTTTCCCATACCTGCTCCCAGAGCTGCAAATCCTCTCTGAGTGAAATCCACAGGAATACGGCTGATAAAAGTTCAAAAGAGCGGATTAAACAAAGAAAAACCCAAGGCTTGCCAGCATGCGTCAGTTCAGATCCGTTCAGGAGCCATGTATGCGCAGATCCGTCCTACCTGCTTGACTTCTTTTAACATAAACACACCCACACACCCACACACACACACACACACACACACACACACACACACACACACACACACGTTGTGTGACAAAGGAAGCATGAGAACGTTAAACAGGTCAAACACTGAAGACAATAAAATACAACCTGTACAGAGGGGAGGGGAAAGATCTTTTAGAATCGTTTGAATTAATGTTAGCCTTTAAAAGAATCATAAAAAAGCTGTCAAATAAAGAAGTAGATCAGAAAATACAACAGCTTTATTCGAATAAAATAAAACTGAAGCATAAAGGTACTGTTTTGGATGGGGCAGATGGAGGAACACATTCAACACTTTTACTTAGGACCAGAAATGAGGTTTTCTGCGCCTGTATGAAAGCACTGCTCAATCACAGTAAAACAAATAAATATAATAATATTTTTAAAATTATCCTTTTGAGGCATAAAAGCAACCTTTTTGGAAAGATATTATTGTTTCCCTTGCTTACGTTTAGTTAACAACAAGCCTTCACTCAGGCTAAGTTAAACTATTCCTGGGGTTGAGCAGAAATGGACTAACATGAAGGTTATAGGAACCTGTGTCTTTGGAGCATGCTGTGAAAGTGTATTTTTGCAGGAGTACATTTTAACATGAAACACTGGGCTTAATGGATGTGACTCATGCAGATGTAGAGCTCAAGGTAAAGAGATTAAAGCTGCAAAAACTACATCGGAGCCAGGAAGCCACAATGTAAGGAGACACACAATTTCCTGTAAATCCTATTGTGCTTTTGTTTAATTTTTTTTAAATTGTTGATCTGTGCTTAAACACATATGGTTTCTTATAGCTTAAAGCAAACAAAGAAACTATTTACAAAGAAATTATAAGCATCACAGTTAGATAACATAGAAGTAATGGTTCTCCATTACTTCTGGTTCAGTAGATTAATGGTAAATATAATATTAAAGTCTTAATTCGCTACAGTACATTAGCTGTATTACTAGTTCAAACATTTAACAGAGTGTTGTGTGTTTCTTCAAAGCAAAGGGGGTAAATACATATGCACATACCACTTTTCAGTTTCAGATTTTTAAAAATGATTTAATACAAGAATTAATCCTTTTGTTCAAAATAATTAATATGGTTAAAAACCAACACATAAGGCAATTTTTTATTTTCAAATTCAAATATAATAGAAACGCCTCTGTCTGACTTCAAATGACTCAGTGGCAACAAGGCATTTCTATTTTATTTGTCTCTAATGATCCAGAAAAGTACTTTGCGTTTAGAGGTTGAGTGCATTTTATTTTGAAATGCTACATTACATCTGTCTTCGACTAGTTGAGTGACATCGTGGGACCTGGTAGGCTATAATAAAGTTCAGATGACTCTATGGTTGCTAGAGTTTATATTTTATTTGTATCTGAGTGTATTTTTGTTTAATGTGTTTTATTTTGAAATCAGAGAAAGAGAAAATGTCCCCGCTGTATTGTTTGGTGAAATCGCGCATCACAGATTTGAAGTTTGGGGGTGGGGGACAGGGTTGGGCCACAGTCAGTCGGGCTGTCACAAAGACACGAGGTATAAAAAGTATAAAAAGAAATAGTGGGTTATTTAGTTGGTGAAATGTCGCTCTAATTTAGAGCCTGAAGACCCGCCGCTCCAGCAGGTGGCAGTGTGAGGTTTTGGTTTGTGAGCATTCAGAGAGCAAGAAGACACCGAGGACGTGCTCAGCTGTCCCTAGTGGCAGTGCTGTGTGACGAAGAAGCTGTAAAGTTAACCTGCTGTGCCAGTGACTCTTATGGAGGACTTTCCCGAGGAGACATGAGGACACTGAGGCGGGTTAGTTCATGGCTGCCTCTCCTACAGCCACCCGGAAGCTGGAGAGCAGCAGCCTGCTGCAGACTCACAGCTCCACCTGCAGCTGCTCTTCGACACAAACATCCACCCCCCCTGCTGTCCAGACCCTTCACCGTGTCCCTGTGCAGGCTGAGGAACGAGGAGGACTCCAGCAACACGCGTACAGAGGAGGAGGAGGAGGAGGAAGATGAAGATGTCCCGGGGGACAGTGAGGTGGAGGACCTGTTCCAGCAGCACGTCCCTGTGGGGATAGGAGGACAACACAATGTCTTCATCGTCCATCCCAACGTGAAGTGGGGGAGCAGGAAGCAGCACCTGACCACAGGTAATCAGTGTCCAACACGAGCATCACTGTATTACAGAAACAAAATGTCCCCAACATCTACATGTCTTTTGTCTGTTGAAAAAGGTGAGCTTGTCTTTGTTTTGTGGAGATTCTCAGTCACCCAGCACATTGCAAATCCTATTATTATTATTATTATTATTATTATTATTAGTAGTAGTAGTAGTAGTAGTAGTAGTAGTAGTAGTGGTAAAGCAATCAAATAGGAACTGCACTGTGACAGAACAATCATAAAAAGCCTCTGATTGTTAAAAATAAAACACATTTTATTTAATTCATTTTATTCGATCACCTTTTTAGAACCATAAGAATAAAATACAGTCTGCACAGAAACTTGTTAAAGGCTGCAGTTAGTCTGTTCTCATTGTGTATTTAAAAAAGACTCGGACTGTACTTCTATAGCACCTTTCTAGCCAACCAGACCACTCAAAGTGCTTTACAACCCAATCTGTGCCCTCATTTACCCACACACATCCATCCAGCACTCTACAACGCTAATCTGAATAAATCATCTATAGAGTCTAATCAGTGCTTTAGATCACATTCATACATCAAAAGGGGAACACTGGAGGCACTGAGGGATTCGGAGTCTTGCTCAGAGACACTTTGACACGTAGCACAGTGGTGGAATTGAATCTCTTTGGAGGACAACTGCTCTAACCACTGATCCACAGCCCCCTCGTGTTTTCACAGTCTGTGCAAACAGCTCAAAAACATGGCAGAAATATTAGGGTTTGTGTCCTGTTACACAGTATTAGAGACTTCGTGTCACTAATATTCAGGAAAGGCAGCTAAACATGGCCGCCACAGCTAACTGATCTTAGAAAACAACCAAATCCTGCAAGTCAGTCAATTTCACTATTGCTGTTCTTTGCAATGTTTGTCTGACGTCAACATTGTAATTATTGTAAAGCTTTATCCAGTCAGCTGACAGTTTTCAGACATTCAACCTACAACTTTCTAGGACCAAAGAAATAATAATTAGTAGTCGTCGCTTGCAGCGGAGCTGATGATGGCTGAGGCCGAGGGGCTCGTGAAGACACTGGACAACTGGACGGTGGTGGACAAGATCATCCTCTCCACCAAGACACCGGAGAAGAAGAGGATATTTGGCAAAGGCAACTTCCAGTCTTTGACAGGTGCCACCCGCCTCCCCATGAATCTGCACCACTGTGGGTTTCGTTTCTTGTAATCGTTTGTTTTCTCCTCCTCAGAGAGAATCAGGCAAACGTCAGGAATCAACGCTGTGTTTGTGAACGTGGACCGTCTGTCCCCGTTGTCTGAAGTGAGTCTGTCCTCTCTGGCTGTGTTGTGTGGATTTATTCACTGCTGATTAGTTTTGTTTTTTGATGACTTCAGAGGGAGTTTGAGGAAGCCTGGGGGGTGAAGGTGTTTGACAGATACTCAGTTGTCCTCCACATTTTCCGCTGCAACGCCAGAACCAAAGAGGCTAAGTTACAGATCTCGCTGGCAGAGATCCCCTTGTTAAGGTGATCGCAAAGTTAAAGTTCCCTTTTAGTTTATGTTTTAGCTTTTTTATTTTTGCTGTTGTACTCTCTATATGTGTTCAATTCCACTTCCTGTGTCTGCGGCAGATCGCGCCTGAAAAATGAAATGGCAAACTTGGATCAGCAGGGCGGAGGATCGAGGTACATCGGTGGTTCAGGTGACGCCAGGACCCACAGCTGACAGCCTCAGCATCGTTCACCGAGCGCCCCCCCACTGCTGACTCCCTCCCTTTGTTTTTGTTTTTTTTTCCCAGGTGAGACGCTGTACGAGGTCCAGCAGAGGCTGCTGAAGGAGCGTGAGCTGAAGATCCGCTCAGCGCTGGAGAAACTTCGCAGGAAGAGGCACCTCCGACGAGCTCAGCGTAAACACAAGGAGTTCCCCGTCGTGTCTGTGTTGGGATACACCAACTGTGGTGAGAGGCAGGGGTCAAGTCAGTGTAACAGGGACGGGACGTTGGCCATATTGCCTCCTTTGGATAGCAATAATGATGCAGCTTCCGTACTGCTTGATTTGCCCGTTCAGGAAAAACAACTCTGATCAAAGCTCTGACCGGCGACAGAAGCCTGCAGCCCAGGAACCAGCTCTTTGCCACCCTGGATGTGACTGTCCACGCCGGTCAGCTGCCCAATCACGTGACGGTGCTGTACGTGGACACCATCGGCTTCTTATCCCAGCTCCCTCACCAGCTTATTGACTCCTTCTCTGCCACGTTGGAAGACATTAAATACTCAGTATGGAGTCAGACTTTTCTCTCTAACTTGTCTCAGCGGCTTTATTTTATAAAATTTTTTTTTAGATCTCAGATTTAATAAATAAATCCCCCTGGGGACAAATGATTAACAGAAGCTTAGTTTAGATGTACTTCTGACTAGCTTATTCAGCTTCTGCTAACTCTGTCTATAGGTACTGAATAAACTTTAACATTAAAATTGAAGAAGAAATCTTTCTGTGCTCTTTCTACCTCACCACTTTTCAGCATTTGTGACTCATCAGTCGTCCCGTCTTGTGCTTCCAGGATCTTCTGGTTCACGTCAGAGACATCAGCCACCCGGAGACGGTGAACCAGAAGGAGAACGTGCTGAATGTTCTGAAGGACCTGCAGATCCCAGACCGGCTGATGAGCTCTATGCTCGAGGTCCATAATAAAATTGACCTGGTTGACAAGTAAGACGTCAAACTTTCTGTCAGCGGGATGAGAACGTGCACACATCCCCTCTGTGAAATCTGACTCACTATTGTCTGCATGAGCTTGGTAACTAACAAACATCACAACTTCTTGAACAACCTCATTTTGGAGAGACACGAGTTTACGTCGGGCTGGACTGATGAGCTAATGGCTAATCTGAGCGCAGCCAAGACCAAAGTGGTTTGCTGCCATCTTAAACAGCTCCAAACGCCATTATTTAAACCTTTTACATCACTTTTATTTATTCATTCTTTACATGGAATTCTGTGGTAGTTAAATTGTAGCGGCTGCATCCAAGGGTCACTTCAGTTAAAAGTTTTGTACAATTTCTGTTAAAATCCTTAAGTAATGCAAAACTGGCGGTGGTGTAAAGGTTTAAATCGAAGTGTCTGCGTGAACCGCTTTAAATTTGAAGTCTGGAGCTGTTTTAAGATGGCAACATCCACTTTGCTTAGACTAGCTTTTATCAGCTCGTCAATAGGGTCCAAGCAAACCCTGCACCGAAGTGGATTTTGTTGTTTCAGACAAGTTTAGCCGTGGTCTTAGCTGTGTTTTGACTAGCGTTAGCTCGTCAGTCCTGACAGAACTAAACTCCTCGAAAAGCCGCATGGAAACGGTTGAACTATTAAAAAAACCCACTTGATTGATGAGCTCCTGTGCATGTTTTACAGTTATCAGCCTGCAGAGCCCGACGCGCTGCTCATATCGGCATTGGAGGAGCGCGGCCTGGATAAGATGAAGACAGCCGTGGAGGAAGAGGTCATGAAGTCTACAGGGAAACACGTTTTAAACCTGAAGGTGGACCTCAGCACTCCTCAGTTAAGGTGAGATTCACAATCTGTTCCTGCCGGCGCGTGACCCTGATCCTGACCGCGGGACAACGTGTCGTCCTCCACAGCTGGCTGCACAGAGAGGCCACCGTTCAGGATGTGCAGGTGAATGCTGATGAAGGCACAGCTGTCGT
This sequence comes from Kryptolebias marmoratus, assembly GCF_001649575.2. NCBI lineage: Eukaryota > Metazoa > Chordata > Actinopteri > Cyprinodontiformes > Rivulidae > Kryptolebias > Kryptolebias marmoratus. The sequence continues at coordinate 20,110,953 of NC_051453.1, read as the reverse complement.
TAAGGTCATCATCAGCGCCGCCACTCATGGACGCTACAAGAAGGCGTTTGAAGGCAGATGAGAGGCGAGGGCTTCATGCAGAATGATGGCAGGGAGAGTAACTCTGCGCCACAGAGAGCCTGAGAAAATACTGTACTTACTGGACAGTACGAGAAAACATCTGAATGTATCAAAGAATAAAGTGATTTTTATAAAGTATGGTGATTACACATAAGATATGTTGGTGAAATAAAAGAAAAAACAGACAATTTAAAATTTAGCAAAGACTACATTTCATATCTAAAGGAATTAAGAAAATTAAAATCACAGATTTGGTTAATTTAGAATCACTTTTCCACAGAATAGGGTTATAAATAATACAGTTTTTTCATCTGGCTGCTCCTCGGCTTCAGTTTGTGGTTCAGTTCGATCACTAAAGAACAGAGCGGAAGTGGGCCCACAAAGTCTCCTGCTATAATGTTGAGGCTCTTGGGGTCCGACCCCGGCGTCTGCTGCTCCACCCACTTCCTCAGACACTCCCAGTTGCTGTAGGTCAGCGTCCGCAGGGATTGCTTCGGGTTCTTGGTGATAAAATTCCTTTCGGCTGTGAGGTTCAGACCAGCGACGAAGAACCCGTCTGTGGACACAACGAAGCGCTGAGCGGCGTCAAAATGCACTCTGTGAACTTTTCAGTGTTACGCGATTTAATACAACCCAAATTCCCATAAAGTTAGAACATTTAGAAAAAAAAAACAATGCAGTGACTTGCCAATCTCATAACCCCACATTTTACTGACAATGAAACATGGTAAACATCAAATGTGTAAACTAAGAATGGACCACTTTTAGAAAAGGTCAGCAACGCATCTCAAAAAGGTTGAGCTGGGGGCAACAAAAAGCTGTAAAGTCTGGAGGAGCTTTATACAACTAATTATGTTAACTAGCAGCAGAGGACTGGGTACAGAAAGATCATTTTAGAAAGGCTAAATCTCAGAAGTAAAGATGGGCAGAGGTTCACCAGTCTGTAAAAAACAAGTGGAACAATTTCAGAATGATGTTCCAACAGAAGAATTGGAAAGACTTTGAATATCCCATCGTCTACAGGTTATACTATCATCAGAAGATTTCAAGAATCTGCAGAAGTCTCTGAGCTCAAAGGACAAAAGGCTGAAAGTCAAATAGGATGTTTGTGATCTTCAGGACCACAGGTGGCGCTGCTTCAAAAACAGGTCTGATTCGGTTCTGTTCATCACTGCATGGACTCAGGAACACTTCCACAGATCACTGTCACTGGATGAGCACAGTTCACTGGGTCATCCACTAATGCTGCTTAATGCTTTATCATTTAAAATGGACTGAGGCAAGGAGGAGAACTTTTCTGAAGTCAGACAAGTCAACATTTGAAATTCTTTTTTGGAAACCTGCCACAGAGGAAGAGGAAGCATCCAGTCTGATATCAGTGCACAATTCTAACACCTGCCTCTCTGATGGTATAGGGGTGCATGGACAGCTTACACACCTGTACAAGCACCAGAAAAGTGTTTACAGGTTTTAGAACAAACCAGACGTTATTTTCAGGGAAGGTGTTGCATATTTCAGCAAGACAACATTAAACCACAGACTGCTTCATTCCAGCAGCAGGGCTTCATGTAGAAGAGTCCAGGAGCTGAACTGACCTGCCTGCAGTCCAGACCTCTCATCTATAGAAAACATTTGATGCATCATGAAATGAAAAGCACAACAAAGACCCAGGACTGTTGATCAGCTAGAATCCTCCATCAGACAAGAACGGGACAAAGATCCCCTCCAAAACCTCCAGCAGCTGCTCTCCTCGGCTCTTAAATATGTTGGTAGAAGAAGAGGGGGTGATCCACAGAGGGAAACATGACCCTGTCCTGACTTTTCTACAGAAATTGTTCAGTTTATTTGTTTAAATAGTTGATATCTTGACTATTTCTCCATTGTGAATAGAATATGGGTTTATGGGACTTGCAGATGATTGTATTCTGTTTTAATTTCCATTTAACACAACATTCCAACTTTTCTCAGAATTGGGATTGTATGCGCCGTCTCCAGACAATCTCACCTGGACGTCCCAAGTCTCTTTGCCAGTCCAGGAAACTGATCACATCCTGCGCCGTGCTCTTGTTGGCCCACCAGTACGTGATGGCGGGCCACAGCTCCGGGTGTCTGGCTGTGAGCTGGGACTCGTAGGACAGAATGACCTGGTAACCAGACGCCCACAGACTCCGCAGGCTCAGGTTCGGTTCCTGTGGAAGATGAGGGAGACGCAGTAAGGCAACGCTTCGTGTTTTGGCGGGGCCCGTCAGCTGCTCTTGGAAACGACTAACCTTGTGGGGGCACAGCTTCGAGCCGAACAGTTTCTTCAAACAGCAAATGAACGCCTCGTGGCATCTGTCATCTATTCCCTCAAAATGACTGCAGGCCAGGATCACGATCTCCTTAGGGTGAGAATTCAGCCAGCTGACAACAGACACCAGAGTTTCCTGTTCAGGACGGACATTTGTCATAAATGCTGTGAAGGACCTAAACTGCAGTATTTCACAAAGTGACCTGAACCCACCAGAACCGTCAAATGTGTGTATATGACATGAGTGAAGTAGAGGTCACTGGACAGGTCATTGGGTTTGTGAGCAACGCGGAGATCGAAGTATCGAATGCCCATAGAAAGCTGCTCCTCGATGGTTTTATCCTGAAGGCAAGAGACGACCAACGTCAGCACACAGAGATATGTGGCATGTCTGCATTTTTAACCCAAGCATGTCCCTTTAAGGCACAAAAATCTATATTTATAGATCTACGATTCATCACATGAGCACACAGGAACAAGACATCTAGGTGCAAGTAAATAAATCAGACCACGCTGCAGTTTTTTCCTGATCTCTGTGAAAAGGTTCTGATTATTTGTCCACTTGCTGAGCTGTGTGGATCGCTGCTCCCAGCAGCTGTTCTCACACGCAAACAAACATCATCGTCATCATCTGTCTCTTCGTCTCTTTAAACTTTGAGCAGCCCTTCCCCATATCATGTGATTTCAGGGTGGCTGGGTTCAAAAACTGAAGTCCCATTGTTTCGTTATAAAAATGTAGAGCATAAACCTGGCTGTAGATCTGGGTTAGGTTCACTTTCAACTCTGAAGTTATTCATGAACTCTACATATTTGGGCTAAAGGTTGTTTTGATGTCACCTACCTTCCTACCTTCCCTCCTAACTAGATTTGTTTCTTCTTTCCCATCTACCTTTGTTCACTCCTGCATGTTTATTTCTTCCTAAAGAAGGGAAACCTTTACTTCCTTTCGTTCTTCCTCCCTACGTATCTGTCTTCCTTCTATCCCTTTCCCATTTTCCCTCCTTCCTATGTCCCTTCCTTCCTACTTATTCCACCCTTCCTTATTATGTTCCTTCCTTCCTTCCCATGTCCCTTCCTACTTATGTCCCTTCCTTCCTACTTATGTCCCTCCTTTCCTTTCAGATTTAGGGTACAGTTGTGGCGTTTTGTCGCAGGTTTTAAATGTAATTATTTGATTGGTTCTTTTTGTATTGTGACTAAATTACCCATGTACCCTCAGCTCAGCGTTATATAACAAGTTATCATTACTAACTCTGAGTCAGTTCACTTTACATGTTTTATATATTAAAAGGTATTTGAGGAAATAATCTTCACCTCAGCTTTGAATGCTGAAACAACGAGTCTACTTACAGGATTAAACCACAACTGGATCATTTCCCAACAAAAGGCTGACCTAAATTATCACTGACTGAGTATATGTGGGATTTTTATAAAAACCTCAATGAGTTAAAATGGAGTTAGTTGTGGTCATAAAAATCCTGTTTTTTATCATTTAAAACTAAATATTGATTGAGGCTCTTTCTACTTCTTTTCATATGAATGTAAAATCTTTACCATTCTTTTTTTGTTTTGTTTTGGTCATTTAAAATGGAAGAACATAAATTTGCGCTCTGTTATATGTAAAAATGTCACAGAAATGAGAGAAATAAAACAATATAAAATGAGCAGAAAGTGACCACACTTTCTAAATGAAATATGGCTTTGGCAAGAGGGTGTAAAAAAAAAGGGTATCTGTATTCTTAGAGGTGTGGTTTTGTGTTTCGGCTGTCTCATACCTGCGTGGTGGCCCATTTGAAAATCAGCGGCCTGGTGAAGCAGTAAAAAACCACGTCCAGGAGCCGCAGCAGGTCCGACTCAGACCTGACCAGAGGCGAGCTGATGTCCAGGCAGTAACTCATGGTGTCATGGCTCCCTGGAAACAAAAACAACCCGTCTAAAAGCATAGAACCGGTTTGGCAAACAATGATCCCTGATGCTGCGAGGGCCCAAAGGAATGAGGTCCATCCTGTTTTTCTTCTTCTTTTTCCAATCAGCTCAGGTTTACTGAAATCATTGCAGATGGTTGTTAAATCAAGTGAGCAAAAAAGCGACAAAACTTTAACTAAAACTCAACCGTTTTGCTGAAGCAAAGCAACAAAAGACCTGAATATGTGCTGTTTTGTCTCAGTGAAATGAACACGAAGGGGTTTGATTTGGCATACCCCGTTGTATTCAGGAAACATTTAAAGAAAAAGTACTTATACTGCTGTAATAAAACTAGAAGCTGTAAAGCTGCACAAATACTCGAGTAAACTACTGATTAAACATAAATATATTTGACTAGTTGGGTTTGTTGTTTTACATCTTTCAATTAAGTGAATTCTTCAACAAGCTGGAACCAAAAGAGCTTCTGGTTTTTGTTTCTGTGAAGAAAAAACAGCCGGAGCAGAGTTAGTATTATTAAGATAGTTTTAGTCATTTCTCGCAACTATATATAAACTGGTTGGTTTCAATCTAATTTCTTTTAATGCCTGACAGTTTTCAGTAAACACAGATTCGTGTACCAGGTATGGCCAGCTCGGTCAGAGGAAGGTCCCACAGCTGCTCGGGCAGAGCCGACATCCAGTCCTGGCAGCTCGGCTCCGGCTCCATGGCTCTCTGAAACAGCCCGTCTACAGCCCGTCTGCGGCTCCGCTCCGGGGAGGCTTTTTAAACGTCACATGATGCGTGTTTTATCGACACCTTTTTGAACGACCGGTTTTAGGCTGCAGCAGACGAGAGAGAGAGAGAGAGAGAGAGAGAGAGAGAGAGAGAGAGAGAGAGAGAGAGAGAGAGAGAGAGAGAGAGGAAAATGTGGAGTTTCCTGGTTTCCCGCCGAGGCGCCTACTGACTGACAGAGCAGCAGCGGCGGGAGGGAAGGGGTTAAAATGAAATAAAGTCAAATATAAAAGCAACGTGACTGGGGTTAGCATGCTATCTCTGCTGAGCTAGCGCTTTTAAAATTCACACACCATTAAAATACCCGCCGTGCTGCTGCTGTGACGCAGTAAAAAATAAATTAAAAAAAAAACCTTAAAGGCACAGAGTTGGACGGGTGCAGGACATGCATGAGGACAGTAAGAGTCTCCTGTAGGAGTGAGAGATTCAATGTGGAGGTGGGAGTGCATCAAGATCGACTCTGAGCCCCTTCTTGTTTGCTCTGGTGATGGACAGACTAACAGATGAGGTCAGGCAGGAATCCCTGTGGTCCATCATGTTTGCAGATTACGTTGTGATCTGTGCTGAAAACAGAGAACAGGTGGAAGAGAACCTGGAGAGGTGGAGGTATGCACTTGAAAGATGAGGGATGAAAGTCAGCCATAGAAGGACAGAGTATCTGTGTTTGAATGAGAGGGAGGCAGGTTGAACAGTGAGGATACAAGGTGAAGAGGTCACAAAGGTGCAGGACTTCAAGTACTTAGCACTGTCCAGGAAAACAAGAAGTATGGTAAAGAGGTGAAGAAGAGAGTCCAGGTAGGATGGAGTGGATGGAGAAAGGTTTCAGGAGTGATTTGTGACAAAAGGATGTCAGCAAAGGTCAAAGGAAAGGTTTAAAGACAGTGGTGAGAGCAGCTATGTTGTACGGTTTGGAGACAATGGCACTGGCAAAAAACAGGAGACAGAACTGGAAGTGGCAGAGCTGAAGATGTTGAGGTTCTCCTTGGGAGGGACGAGGATGGACAGGATTAGGAATGAGGTCATCAGAGGTCCAGCACAGGTTGAACGACTGGGAGATAAAGTTAGAGAGGCCAGACTGTGATGGTTTGGACATGTGCAGAGGAAGGACAGGGGGTATATTGGTAGAAGGATGTTAGAGATGCAGCTGCCAGGAAAAAGACAAAGAGGAGACATATGGATGCAGTTAGAGAGGACATGGACGTAGGTGGAGTGAGGACAAAGGACGCAGAGGACAGAGTTAGGTGGAGGAGGATGACTCACTGTGGTGACCCCTGAAAAGGGAACAATTGAAAGAAGAAGAAAGGCACAGCAAACAATCATAAATCAAATTTCAACTTTCACTTTCTATGCTCTCAACAAGAAATTAAAAGGTTTTGATTTTTTTCAATCATCTTCCAGCAAACAGTAACCTTTAGACTAAAGAACTGTTCTCTAAGAGTTCTCAACCTTCACAAACCTTCAGGAAATGTTTTAATTTTGCAACTTTTTAGGGAACCTTCCGAGACTGTTCTTTAAATGGTTTCAGAAGGTTACCTTACCGGTGTACCTTTAGAAAACTTTGCAGTTTTGCAACAGTTTTTCCAAAACCTTTTGAAAATTTTCCTTAAGGATCCTCGAAGGTCGCACTGTGAAAATTTAAAAAAAACAAAACATGATTTTTATTTGCTGATGCAAACTGTTGCTCTGTTGCAGCTGCAAAGTGGTGCCTGCTCAGAGAAGCAGCCTTTGCCTTGGTTTGCAGCAGTGGAAACAGCTCCCAGGTCAGTAAGAGCTCTGGTTTCCTCCGCGGGTCGGACCTTGTTGAATTTTTAGTGTGGCTTTGAATTACAGGGAGAATATTTACAACGACCCTGGAGGAAAAGGAAGACAGGCCGATGAAACAAAAGCTTCAGGAAGGAAATGAATGGAAAATCTTTATTTGCATAATATACTGTATATGACGCAGTGCATGAGGACTGGGTGTTAAAAATGGAGAAGTGATAAAAGTACAAACCTTACTTTGAGGAAAGTTTGGTAGATGAGCCCTCATGCACTCTTGTGGTTTTCTTTTCAGATGTAATCATCAGATATACATCTACACTGATAAACTTTTCTTTAACTTGATTTAAGACGGCACAGCTAATTGACATTAATGAACTCTAAAATAACTGTCTGTTTTACAGATATTGAGCTCAAATCTGGTGTAGTAGTAGCTGAGAATCATCCTTACCACCTGACAGATCACAAAAGGTCTTTGTTTAGGACTCTGGCATGCAAGGCTGCAGGCTAGTGTCGTTTACATACAGCTGTCAGACTCGACTTATTGCCTCTTCGAGTTTATATTGCGACTGAATGCTTTCCCTTTAGGATTAATAAAAACATTTGTTTATTTCAATCCATTGAAAAGAGTCAGGTTTATTGAAAAAGCTTATCTCCACAGGCACAGCGGTGCAGCAGTAATTTTTCACTCAAGGCCTTAGCTATTAGTTATTTGAAGCAGAACAGTCAACGCTGGGTTCATGCAAACAAGGGTTTTTTTTTCATGCGTTTTGCATAAGTTCTTTTGTATAATCTCTACATACATTCTCTATGGTTAACTCCATGTATTGTGGGTGATAAAGTCTACGTCTTAAAATCACTGCACACGCAATCCTTCTAAAACTTTACCTCCTACACTACAAACGCCTGTGCTCACTGAATACGATAATTGTGCTTATGCATCTAAAATGCCTATGATAAGGTGAGTTCAGTTGTGCTATTATTGCTTTGGTCAGCGTGGTGTGAAACTGTCCACCGCTGCAGACTTGGGAAAACCGATACAGTACGTTGCATAAATAGTGAACTGAATGTAAACAAACCAGTGCATGTCAAAATACCAAAAAGTCTGTTTTCCAAGCAGCTTTAGGGTTGAAATGTACGGGCCGCCGCCGCC
>NC_051453.1:20077291-20102913 GCF_001649575.2 Kryptolebias marmoratus | reverse complement strand
GCCGCCGCCGCCTTCATGAAGTGCATTTGTGATCAAATGAATAATTCAAGTACTAAAGTGTTTTTCCGCCACTCGGGATAAAACAAGCTTGTGTGAATTTCATGCTGTGGTTCACTCGTTTCGTGGGTTTCATGGTGCTTTTTAGCAGGAAATCAAGAGGGCCATTTCAGCAGCTTCTTGTTCAGCGCGACGACAGTGGGCGCAAAGTGGCTCTCTGTGATGAAGTCCCCCGCAATGATGTTGAGAGAGCCCGCCTTCGAGCCGGGCGCCTGCTCCTCCACCCAGCCGAGCAGCGCCGGGTACGTGGACATCACCAGGTCCTTCAGCGACTCCGTAGGGTGGGTGCAGATGTATTTCAGGTCCTCTGTCAGATTAATTCCTGTGACAAATAAACCCCCTGGAACACAAAACACGCGGGGCGTTATTTAGAAGCGAGCAGCCCCCATTTGAATCCATGCATTTCGAGGTAATTTAAATAATCGGTCAACTACCTGGTCTGCCGCGTTGTTTCCGTTGTTCAAACTCCTCAATGAGAGCTTCGGCTTTGCACTTGTTGGCCCACCAGTAAGGAATGTGAGGCCACAAGTCGCTGTGAGAGCCAGCAATGTTGTGCTCATAAGACACAATCACTTGGTAACCTAAAGTCCACAGATTTCGAAGTGTCAGCACTTCCTGAAATTAAGGAATTAAAAGTCTTATTTTCTTTCCCCCCTTTATTTTTACATTAAAAGCCATAGCAAGCATTTGTCTGTACCGTATTTTCTGCACTATAGGGCGCACTGGACTATAAGTGACGCTGTCAATGAATGGTCCATTTTTTAATTTTTGTCATAAATAAGGCGCATTGTCATTTTCGTAATTTTGCGCGGACCGCGCACGCCTTGCTCCATTTAAAATGGACGATTTTGCTGCCTGTATCAGCTTTTATATGATCCCTCTATGACAGAGGGATCAAAACACGGTTCAAAACTCATGGAAGATGCTGCACCGGCGTAAGGATCAAGTATAAACGCCTACACTGCTCGCTCAGGTCCGAGCGCCGAGTACGGAGCCCTGCGCAACTATAACTGAGCCTTAATGCTGCAAACGGTGCAGCTTTGTAGTTTACCCAAAGTTGTACTAAAACATTAAAACTTCTTAGATACATAAGGCGCTCTGGATTAAAAGCACTGTCATTTTTTTGAGAAAATTTAAGGCTTTTAAGTACGCCTTATAGTTCCGAAAATACGGTATTTTTTATCGTGAACATTCTCCATAAAAAGACTAAACCAGGAATGTGTCTGCCCTGCTCTGGAAACCTTTTTTGGCGTGAAGGCAATCATAATGCTGCTAAGTAGCTTTTTTTTTTGCATCCCTGAGATGGTCTCCACACCACACCCTCACCACAGTCTAGAGCAGGGGTGGGCAACCCTGGTCCTTGGGGGCCACTGTCCTGCATGTTTTACTTGTTTCTCTGCTCCAACACACCTGATCTGAATCAGTGGGTGATTAACAGGCTTCTGCAGAACATGAAGAGGTGATTTAACCTCTGAATCAGGTGTGTTGGAGCAGGGAAACAAACGCTACGTGAATGAGGCACGATCCAGAGACGCTTTCTGTGCAGAACCTTAGCCAGATCCGGTCGTCCTTCCCCGTCCAGCAAGCCCGACCACGACGAGAACAAGTGCTCTGCGCCCAAAAGGTGAATGAAGGATGACTGAGCGAGGCGGGTAGTTTATCGGTTGTTGCAGCCCTATGGTGAGGGCAAGGTGAGATCCTATTGGCTGTAACAGGATACCAAAAATGCAAAATGTCTGCTGTGAGATAGACCTATAGGGAGCCCACTGCATTCTTAATATGCACCTGAAGGCCTCACCAGAACCCTGCGAAGACCATCCACATTTTGGCTGATTTTTTTAACACAGCTGGTTCTTCCTCCTGTGTGAAGAAGGCCTAACTTTTTCTTCCAATATGTTGACCTCATTTGTTTTTAATAAGGGTTTAAACCTCTATTGAAGTGCTTTCTAAATGTACGATTTCATTAGCTGGGCACTTGTTTTTAAATCAAACATTACTTCTACATAGGATTGGGAACAATTTTTGACTATGACTTGATCCCCTTTTTAACGTTTCTGAGTATTTCTAACAGCTGTATGCAACACACACTTTATTTGACAGTTTTAGGAGAGGAATCATTCATTTGAGGTGTTGCTGGTTCTGGTCTGCCTTCTCAACTAATTGTTCACAGAGCAAAAAAAGAAGCAGAGCTGTACCGTTTTGGGGCAGAGCTTGGAGGTGAATATGTTGCGGATGGTGGTGAGCAGCAGGATGTGGAGCTCCTGGTTCAGGCTGAGGAAATGGCTGAAGGACAGAATCACCACCTCTTTCGGATGAACATCTAGCCAGTCCTTTATGTCCTTTAGGACAGTCTGTCAACAAAACACAAGATACCATTTATAAGTCAAAGGTTTGTTCTAGAAGCTGACAACACATGTTTGGTTTGTAACCCTGCCAGGCGCAGCTGTTGAGTCACTCACAGATCTATACAGGAAGTCTATAAACTGTGCTTGTGTCACCGTTTGTGGAGGGAAATCAAACCCAGGAATGCAGACCAACACGAAGAGCTCAAGAATAAACTCAAAGGTTTAACAACCCCCCCCCCCCCCAAAAAAAAATAAATAAATAAATAAATAAATTACAAAACAAAGGGGCTGACATGGCAGCAAAGGAAACGCGGAGTGAAACCGGACAAGGTAAGACACACAATGCCAGCTGAAGGGGAACGAAGCTGAGGGCAGATAAGAACGGAGAACAGGTGTGAGTGGGAGGAGCAGGACTGAGGCTGACTGTGGAGAAGTCCTGACGTAAATAAAGAAACTGAATAAAACACTGCACAAAAGGAACTGAACCACAAAACACAAAAAGCTACTCAAAAAACAACCAAAACATACAGGTCCTGCTTCAAAATTCTGTTGTTGTTTTTTTAGGGGGACCAGAACTGATATAATATGCATTTTATGCGTAATGTAAATGATTTATTTACTTAGCTTGATGTGTGTCAATTTGTTCTGTGTTTTAAACTATTTGGACATAATTCAACAAAAACAATTTTTAATTCCATTTAAAATAGTTTTTGCCTTATTTGCAGTTATAGGGCAGCACAGGTCACCGTGTTCATCAGTAGATTTCACGGCAGTGATCGGGACTGCAGGGCAGCTGTAACAGAGTCTCATCGGGGGTCAAATATCTGGCCCTGTGGCCACATTCTGGTGGTTTTAGCTCAGTGGTACGACCACTACAAGCGTTACATCTCACCTGATCTTATATAATGCAGGAATAGTTGCAGGAAAAAAAACTGCTGTGTCCAACAGTGGAGGTTTTCTGCTTCAAATCCATTTATGAGACAAAAATGAGACGATAAACGATCAGTCGGCAGCTCAGAGCAGACAGAGCGGACATGAACTGAGCACAGAAAACTAAAGACAGAGGGGAGATGAACAACGGGACATTTCGGGACTGTTTTCACAAGACTCAAGCTCGACCTGCTGATACGACAACTTTGTGCACAAAATAAATATTAGTCATTAAGGTGTCATATAATACAATATTCCACAGTGAATGCAGTTTGTGTTTAGGTTTGACACAATTGTTCATTCATTTTGAAATTTTTTATGTTAAACACAACCTGTTTATCAATCTCCCTTTAAGTCAGCTAACAGAAGAAAAATTTAAAAGAAGAGACACAACTGTGGTTGGACAGTACAACAGTACATTGTGTTTCGTAAAGCTGGGCTCATCTTATCGTGTTCTTATTGTTCCTGAACAATCAGGACCTCGCAGATAAAATGTGCCAGTATCTGAACGCGGAACAGGCAACATTTCAGGCTCCCTCGGCAGAATCGGAAACTTGACACTCGTTCGTGGCTTGTTTTGAAACCCGCCCAAAGGCGAGGAGAGTTTTTTAGATGCAGAAGATTTGGGAAGAAACACTGACGAGTCCAGAAGAGCCTTCACTTCCTGTTCTGAAGAGAAGAGTCTGAGCTCAGATACAGTGAAAGTCAATGAGAGCATGGATGTGCACGGTCCAGCAGTGAGACACGCTGGCTGAAAGAAGACTCAAATGCCCACGTTTTGATGTATGAACTGTATAAAAAGTGCAAGGGCTGGAAATATGAAAAGTCTCCAACAGTTTTGGAAAGTTTAAGCAGTGAAAAGAGTCGAACGAATGAACATTCTGTGGTAAAATGTTCAAAAAAAAGATTCAAATTAAACCGTGATTGTGTAAAACCAATCAAAGATAACAGAATGCCAGTTCAGTCACGTATAAAACAGCTTCCTGTGACCCGTATAAACTCTGAATGATGTTTCTACTGTGAAGTATGTCTGAGTCAGAGAGCTCCAAAGAGGCCTGTTTTTTTTTTTACTTCCACCAAGGAGGTTATGTTTTCAGTGGCGTTCGTTTCTGTCTGTGAACAAGATTGATCAAAAAGTTTTGAACAGATTTTCATGACATTTTCAGGAAACGTCAAACATGGGACAAGGAACAAGTGGTTAGACTTTAGTGGTGATCCAGATCACGATCCAGAATCAGGAATTGTTTACAGCCTGTGGCCTTGGTGGAGGTTTGGACTCTCAGACTGCTTCTAGTTAGCATCAGTGTTTGCTTGGATTGCACTGCTGGGGTTTTTCCTTTAATTGATGCTGTAGATGCAAGCTTAATGAATGTTCCTGCGTCTGTGTGAAAGTCCTTTACCTGGACGGTGAGCGTGGTGTAAACTCCGTGGTAGAAGTACAGGTCGGTGGAGCTGTCGTTGGGTCTGTGGGCGATTCTTAGGTCGCAGTATCTGACCCCGCAGTCCAGCTGCTCCTTTATGTTGTACTCCTGCGTGACACGGGATGCACACATGGAACTGTTACAGCGCAGATCCCGATTTGAAGGTTTCTTAGAATGTGCGACGAGTCAAGCTCTTATTACTTGGGTTATTGCCCACTTGTACACAAAGGGGCGGATGAGGGGCTTCATGTATTTGTCCAGTTTCTGAAGCATGTCTGGCTGCATGGGGTCAACAGGGGATCTGTCGTTCATATCCAGGCAGTACGTTATTGCGTTGTGGCTTCCTGGGAGAAGTGGAGATTGAACACTTAATTCCCATAAGAAGACGTGCTGTATGTGTTTGGTCTAACAGCTGAAAGATCAATGTTTTGTAATTACAGAAAATAAAAACCAGGGCAGCAATAATCATCAACTGGTGGTCTGTTCAGCCTGCAAAATATTCAATTATTAGGAAACTTTTAATGGGCAAGGCAGCCAGGTTGGATTTAGATTTTAGTGCTGGTCAGTACTCTCTGACTTTTCACTTGGTACTGTACTTTGTTCCACTTTATCTTCCTTGACACTTGGAAAGCCTGATTTCAGAGTACAAATGATACCCATCATAATTTTCCTAATTATGCTGTTCAAAAAGCTATCTACAACAGGTGTAACTGTTTACAACACATCCAAAAAGCCCCACTTCCAAACACCGGAATTGCTTCTTTATTAGTTTCTGGCACAAAACTCTCATTACTGTTATTTTTATTGCAATCCATTAATTGTCGTTTTCTTAAATTTAAGATCGGTTTTAAAAATTTTCCGCAGTTAGGACTCATGTGCAAAGTCACAACCAGATACCTCTCAGTCAAAATAGGTGAAGTGAAATACTTTGTAATTTTGGAAAATACAACCCCAATTCCAAATCAGCTGGGACAACGTGTAAAATGTAAATACAAACGGAAAGCAACAAGCTGAAAATCTGATAAACCCTTACTTTCATTCAAAGTGGAACACAGTTAATATATCACACGTTTAAACTACGAAATTGGACAGCTTTTGAAAAAAAAAAAAATGATTTTTTAATTTTTATTTAGAGGCAGCAACACATCTGATTAGAAATTTTCTGGCCTTCGGGTAAATTTTGTGAACGACGCCTGCTGTACAGAAACATTCACCACCTTTTCAACCAAAACGTGAGACGAAGCACTCAGACAAACGTTTCAAAGTTGCTCCACAGCTACTATTCCTCTTTTTGTCTTACAGGGCTATGTGTACAGATTCCAGAACATTTTAGTTTTGAAAAAATCAGACCCCCCATTCAGACTCTTGAGCTCATCAAAGGCTTATTTTTAAGGAGCATATCGCTAATGCATAAACTAATTCAAAAACAAAAGAACAATTGGTGGAGCCCAGTAAACATCAAGCAGGGCAGAATTTCTCCATAAATGTTCAAACTGAGGCAGTAAACACACAATATAACCATAATAGAGCAGTTTTAAAGTGATATGTGGAATCTGGGCACTGGCTTTGACCAATCAGTGACGCACACTCCCGAGGTAGGATTCTTCTTATCCAAGTGCCCAGTAAATGATTAGTTATGATACAAATAATTACAAGCTAATTAACTCCAGAAAATGGCAACAAAAAAAATAAAAATAGGATGTGGAAACAAGCCATTTGTGATCGTTTGAGCCTGCCGGTACAAAGATAATGCCTTCATTTGAACTCTTATTTTCAGAGACTGGAAACTTCACAGGACCTATAATGCTTGCAGATGTTGCTGTGTGTTTGTAGTGACCTTTCTCACGTCTCCACCTGTGCAGGCTGACTGATGGATGTCCACAGGTTTGCCTCTTTTGCATGTGTTCTCTTTAGCTGTTTTGCATTAAGCTCACGGAGCCACCCTGCTTTGCATGGTGTCGTGAGATCCACATTCAGCTAAAACCCTCTTTCATCAGCACTGCAGTGAACTGTGATATATATATATATGATATATTGTGTGTGTGTGTGTGTGTGGCGGCCTACCCGGGATGGCCAGGTGGTGCAGGGGGGTGTCCCACAGAGCACATGGCAGGTGGGACATCCAGCTCTCCATAGGGAGGCCCCTCAGGCTCAGCTCGCTCACCGCTGAGGACATCCTGTAATCTGCAGTCTTCTTTCCTATAAAAACACGATTACATGTGTGAATATGAGCCAAAAACCTGAGTAATGCACCATCTACACCACCTCTCACCCTGTCACTATACTGAAGCAGGGGTGCTGCTGATGTATGATGTGGATTTTAAGGACAAATTTAGACCTGAGTGTAAACTTCTGTGTGAATGTGGCAGGAGCCCTGGTCCTCTTTTTTTTTTTGATATACTTACTTGATTAAACTGCAGCTGCTGGTTTCTTTAGACAAACAACCAGCTGGAACAGGGGCTAAAAGAAAAAGGCCAGAAGAAGAGGCTGCCCATCCCCGAAGAGTTACAGGAAATAAGTCATTTCTGGGGGAAAAAATAAATAAATAAAACATGTACGAGGTCCCGTGATAAAAACCGCCTCTGTCCTCGTCAGCTCAGGCCGGTTACCTTGTCCCACCTGCAGAAGCCGGGAGAGGAGGCTCCCCGGTTCTCCTGGCCGCCTCAGGTGCAGCGGCGCCGGGTGAGTCCCCGCCTGTCCCGCCGGCAGTCCGGCAGTCCGGCGGTCCTCTCCCCGCCTGCCTCCCCCCCTCCCCCGGAGCGGAGGACGGGACCGCGCCGGCCGACAGATCAGCAGATACCCTCCGAGGCTGCTCTCTTAAAGAGCCCTGCTCTCTGACATGTGACACACGGAGCTCTTTCCATCTTCAATGACGGCGGCGAGCTAACATGAAAGCTGCTTCCGCTGTCTGAAAACCGGAAGCTCCCCGGCAGCCCGGCTTCAGGCTCTCTGCGATGGTAATTAACCTCACTTTACCACTTTATTCATGAGGAACATGTTCCAAACTCATATTAATGCACAGTATTCACCTCTTCTGTGCTCAGTCAGACTACTGAAACTATAAATGAACAAATAGTAATAAAAAAAACAACCTGTTTTTGACCACATATTTACACCACCTTCCCCTGCAGCCGATGTTAGCATGTGCCTCAGATTAGCAATTATAAGCTTGGTGGTATTTAAAAAAAAAAAAAAAATTTTTCCTTTTCCTGCACATATTTTTTTATTTTACTAAGTATTTTTGTTTGTTATATTTTCCAGTGTTAACATTTTATATGTAATTTTTTAAACACCTTTTCTATAAATAGCTTCTTGTTAGTTTTGTCATTAGCATCACACTCAAAGAACAGCTGAATACACAGAGGTGTTTCTTTTTTTATCAATCCTTGGAAACTAAAACTAAAATAAAATATGTAAATTAAATAAAGTGAAGTCAGATAATGTGGGCTAAATTTTGGTTGACGGCTTAAAAAAGGGTTCAACTGCCACCAACACTTGTGCAGATTGTTAGGACTTTTTAGTAATAATATAATAGTTATTTATTTTATTTTATTTTAAAGAAAAAATGTTTTAGAATTAGGAATTAGAGGACAGAGCAAATGTTTAGGTACAATGGGTCAACGATAGGAAAAAGAAGTCTTTAATTAAATGACAGCAAGTTACTGGCGTGCCAAATTTAACACCAAAGGAAATTAATGTAATTAATTAATTTAAATCAGTGCATGTTGTTGAGTATTAATGACTATGTGTGCTTGCGTGTGGGTGTTTGTTGACGTTGGTAGGTTCCTGTTTGTACCAAGCATTCAAACAGTTTTAGAACAATTAGATCATCTTTGAAAAGGACATAAAATACCATATGTACAGACGTAAACACCATCTTCACCTTTATCAGCACAAACAGATGCATCTGTTCCTCAACAGCCTTTAAGTCACTCACAGATATTTGTTTTGCATAACCACTTTTAAAATTATTGTGTGAAAGTGTTTCGGCTGAAAAATGGGTCTCGTTTTAGCTGCTTGTTTAAGCTAAATTCGGCAAGTACCCAAAAAGTCATCTAAAACCTCATTAAAACATAAGAACACAAAAACACCCACGTCCATTTTGGTTGACTTCACCCTATATAATGACGTTTTAAGAAATATACCCATAATTACTTTTCCTGACAGAATAAATTAAGTATAAATAACCACATATATATAGAATAGACTTGTCCACACCATATTGTTTACTTACTGCAGTATCTTCAGCCTTCTTTATTTATTCTTCACCCCATGCCTACCTTCACTAATAAACTTTTCCCTACACTGTTACTTGGAATATTTGTCAGAGGCTTCTCAATCCCTGTTTACTAACTTTTAAAAAGACCTATCTGAGAAGGATCTTCTATCCTGTTTGATTACTACCAAGGCAGTGTGGATGAAGAGAAGAGAAGAGAAAAGAAGAAAAGGTCTGTTCCTAGTGGAGAAGTAGTGAGGGCACTTGATTGACAGCAACAAGTCTCTTCAGGTACGTCTCCATGACTTGGGTCCATCTAACCACTGGAGTGTTTGTCAGTTCTTCATGACCAAACTGCTGCAGCTCCTTCAGATTGGATGGAGCTGCTTGTGTAAAACAGTCTTTAAATCAAACCAGAGGTTCTCAGTTGGACTGAGGTCTGCGCTGTGAGTGGTCCTCCTGAAAGTGTTGCTTCAGCCGTGTGTTTAGGGTCTGCAGAAAGGCGAAGCTCCATCCTAGTCTTAAATCTCTGTCAAGTTCCCGTCAAGAATTTGTCCGTATTTTGCTCCATCCAGCCGTCCTTTAACTCTGACGAGTTCCCGCTGATGAAAAACATCCCCACACCATGACGCTGCCACCACCGTGCTTCACTGAGAGGACGGTGTTCTCAGCATGATGAGGTGTTAGATGTGGCAGACCTCAGCTGTGTCTTTTTATGCTGAAAAGTTCTGTTTTTAGTCTTATGTGATCAGAGCCCCTTCCATGTTTGGGCTGTCTTCATGTGCCTTTTGGTAAATTCCAAACAATTGACCTTGTTTTCCTTGAAGCCCAGCTCTGTGCAGCTTACAGTGGTCCTGTGGACAGATCCTCTCATCTCTGCAGAAGAGCTCCATCAGGGTGACCTTTGACGTCTTGATCTGTACTTCTCTCCACCTTTGTCTCTGACCTGTGTGGAGAATCCCTTGGTCTTCATGATGTCTCTTGCTTGGTGGTAGCCCTCACAACTTCGAGGTATGGATTCTGGAGGCTATCAGAACAGATGGACATATTCTGACACTTAAATTGTTCATAGGTGGACCTTATTTAACTAATTATTTAGCTTCTGAAGGAAGGATTCAAAGCAAGGAGATCGCATACGTTCACCTGCAAAACATTAGTTTTTTTGTTTAAAATGATTTAAAACAAGTTTGTTTCCCACACATTTTACTTCATTTATCTAAAATATTTAGTGTAGGTCCATTACTCATGATCAATTTAAAAATTCATTTTAATTCCAGATTGTAAAACAACAAAACTGAATACTTTTATTTTCAGTTCTGCTTTCTTCAAAAGCTACAGTCTACAAAATCTAAACTTCATCAACAGCCCACTTTACTGGACGTTAGGTTCAGCTCTGTAAGAACCGACTTCTCAGGAGGAAATTGATTAGGTTGTCCGTTTGTTTTTGGTTTTTCAGCTTTTTCAGCAGGTCAATAAACCCTGAAACAGCACTACGCAGTGAGAAGAAACAAACCCACTGCCTCAAGAGCCAAGTCTCGCTACTTCCCGTCAGTCTGGAGCACCCCCCCTCCCCTCCCCTCCCCTCCCCTTTGCTTCTCTTAATTACACACTTTGTTTTTAACTAAAGGAAGTCGAACATTAAATATGACTCAAATTATTACAGTTCAGATGGCGACTGCGATGGGTTTGTATATGCTGCTTGATACACCTTTGTTCATATTGTAAATAGAACCTGTAACTAATAGAAAAACTACAAAATGATGGTTTTAGGTGATGACAATGCTGCCCTCTAGTTGTCACGGATAAAAAATTTAAATAAAAAAAGAGTAGATATGCAGGCACACAATTCTTCATTGAATGACTGGCACCCTATATTCTCTGGAGCTTTTAAGAAAACGAACTGTTCCTTGAAGGTTGTGGACTTTGGCACTGTTCATGCTCTCATTTTCAGTTCAAAGGTTTTAAGTCGGGATAAGTCGGGATTAAATTAAATGTACAACCTCAAGAGAACATATGACTGCATCAGTGTTACTTAGTATTAATGAAATGATGCAGTAGCTTGTAACAACTTTTAATAGTAGTCATTTCAGCTAAATATCTACAGTGTGCAACCTCAGTTCTTTACAATGATGCTTTCAACATTTCACTCAAATTAAGGTTTAACTTTTGGTTTTTTTACATACGTTCTCAGCCAATTTGTTGCAGTATTTTACAGACACAGACAAATTTGTTGGTACCCTTTCATTAAAGAAAGGAAAACCCACAAGAGGTCACGGAAATAATGTGAAACTGACAAAATAGGAAATTAAAAAAAATCAACTCATGAAAACCAGTCATTGCTTTTGAATTGTGGTTCAAGAGAATCATTAAAAAAAACAAGAAAAAAAATAGAAGCATTCAGAGCGCACAAACCTCCACCAAGGCCACAGCGGGAATAAACAAATACTGGGATCCGGATCATAATGTGAGTCAGCAGCAAAACGTAATCCACTGGTTTTTTGTAACCCCAACATTTCCTGAACATTTCCTCCAAATCTGTTCATCAGTTTTTACCTGATCTTTGCTAACAGACAGACAAACAAACCAACGGACACAACCTTTGTGTAGGTAACTAATGAAACTGGACACAGGACTGGAGACAGCCTCTCTGAACGCGCCTACAAGAGGAAAACAGATGACAAATTATAGTGATGAATAATATGAACAGTAACCAAAGAGCCCAAAACAACTTCCTGAGAGATTAGAGGTGAACTCCAAGGTCAAAGGTCAGTAGTGTCAGATCAGACCATCAGTCTGTTTGATACAAAGTGGACTTAATAAAAGACAGCAGAGGAGGAAACAAAATCATACAAATGTCAGACTGGAATTTGCCAAAATGATTATTGAGAAGCCTCAAAGCATCTGGGAGAATGTCCTTTGGACAGATGAGACAAAACTGGAGCTTTTTGGTGCAACAAGTCCCATCAACTCTGTGTTCACAGAGCCAGAAATGAAACATGTGAAATATGGAGGACCCGTTCTGTTTTCTGTTCTGAGGCTGCTTTGCTGCATCGGACACAGAGTGTCCTGAAACTGTTCAGGGTACAATGAAATCACAAGACTATCAAGGCTTTCTGGAGCTGAATGTGCTGCTCGGTGTCAGAAAGCTTGGTCTACCATTTTGTCAAAGTCAGTTTCAATAGTTTGGTTTTTAAAAAGATTCTGGTGATCCAAAATTTAAAAGCAATGTCTGATTTTTATTGATTGATTTAAGCATTTCTTTACTTCAGTCAATTTCAGGTCATTTCAGTGACTTTTGAGGGTTTTTCTTTCTGTAACGAAATGGTTCAAACAAATATGTTCACGTCTGCAGCCTGTTAACTGAGGCCAGTCACTCCAAATCGTTTCAGCCTGCTTCTTATTCAGGAAACAGCTTAGTTGGTAAATAATGATATAATATCATGTTTAGCTGTTAATATCTGAGGATCTTTATTATGACCAGATATATAAAAATTACCTGGAAAAAAAAAAGAAATTTAGTTTGGAGGTTTTTTTTTTAGACTGCAATGCATTTCACCAAACTAAACTGGAGATTTCTCGCACTCTCATTAATGACAATTTTGTTAGTATTAATTATTAACTAGTATTAAGACAAAACTAAAAAAAATATATATATTTTGGACAGATTCAATACAAAAAAGAACAAAAGCATGTCGACATTGAATCTTTATAAGAAAAAACCCATGACTGAGGAGGAACCAGTAATGCCAGGTTTATTATATAAACGAGAATGGAAAGTAACAGCGAAGACTGCAAAGATAACATGTTTCACAGCTAGTTTTCAACACTTAAAGTCTGATTTAAAAACCAGGCTTTTCGTGTGGTATTTTCAGACAGGAATTAAAGGCAACGTCAGGCTGCCGTCCTTTACCCACTCTCAAGTTTTGTTTCTTAATGTCTCCCTTTTTTATGTTGAAGGATACATTTTGGAATGTAAATATACTTTCTTTCACATTTCTTCCCATTCTGAGGCACAAACGTAGTGTTTATGTAGTCATTTTCCAGCAGGATCCAACACACTGAAACCAGGGGAACTAAGGAGTGAAGTGAAGCTTTTCTTACTCACAGAAAGGCATTTGTGTTTTAAAGAAAACTACCCCTCCTCCTCTTTACTTGACAAGTGTAGCAGCTGTTTGGGGTTTGTCCTGTTATCTCCATCAGATAAGAGTTGAAAGTGAAATGCTAATTTGAAAATCTTCTGTTCAGCTGTTTTAACTAAAACCTTGCGTGGAAACGTGTAGATTGAGGAACACAACAAAAGGTAATCATGAAATGGAAACCTGTCACGCAGCCACTGTTTGTGTGTCTCCTGACAGAAATGTGTTGGAAAAGATGGACTGCCACGGGGCCAAGGATCTCGGCAGGTCTGAGGACGACTGGAAGCAGCAGGTGGGAGAAACAGACAGCCGTCACCTTTGCGTGGCGGCTCTGGAGCCCAATCCCTGCTTTCCTTTCCTGCCCTGTAGGAGCCCAGCCTTCTGCCTGTGCCGACCTTTGGCCTCTGGCTCTGAATCGCTCAGCTCCAGGTCGGGGCAGTAGCCGTCGCTGTCCTGGTAAGACCGTCTGCTTTTGACCTTATGTTCCAACACGGGTGTAGCCCACAGTCTCTCCTTAGCAGAGCTCTTTCGGGACAGTTTGTCAGCGGCCCGCAGGTCCTCTGTTGTCCGTACCAAGTTAATAGTTGCCTCTTTGAAGGATCTGCCGAAGCGTTCCATGGCGGACTTGCGAAAGTTATTTTTATCCAAATCCTGCTTTGAAGCGTCCCTGTTATTTGGTGTTTGGCAAGAGCTGTCCTTCTGAGCCTTCTCTAACACGCCGTTAGATTTGGGCAAACATGTTCGGTCCTGGTCCAGTTTGCCATTGCCGTTGGAGGAATGACCGTGGAGGGCGTCTTGCAAAGCCAAATGTTTGCCCGTCGGTTTACCGGTCAGCGGCGTGGTGCTCGAGTGACCCAAGGAGGACAGTCGGCCATTGAAGCGCTCCTCTTTGCCGCCGCGGGTGTGTAGCTGAGGCTTGCCGAGGCCCAGCCCCTCAGCGGCGTGTTCAGAAACATTACTGCTGTTGTCTGGGCAGAGTGGCACGCTGCCCGACTTGGAGATGGGATTTCCGTTCCCCAGACTCAAAGCTCTGGGCATCTTCAGTTTAAGAGTGATCCTCGGAGGAGGGTGAAACAGCGTGTTCTCCACCGGGAAGGAAGCAGGAAGACCTTTAGGAAAAGAAAGAAAACACACTGAGCAAACAAATAGCTTTTACAGTTGCAAAAAAAGAAAAGGAACCTGAAATTGTAGAATTTGAAGAATAACAGTCCTGCTTTTGAAGCTGTTCTTCATGTTTGGTCCTAACCTATGCTTTAAATGCACCCATTTTAGTTTATCTATTGGGAATTATTGAAAATAAAAGCCTAATTTTAAATTAATATAGAGCACATATACTCACCAGCGGACATCTCTTGGTTCAAGAGCTTCACGTGCAAGTTGAACATTTTCTCCTGAGCTTTGCTCTGCAGCAGCTTCAGCTTCTCCCGTCGACTCACCATGTAGCACAAATTCCGTACCTGTATAAAAGGGAAACAGTCCATGTTAGGAAAAACAAAACAAACAAGAGTTCACGAAGCAACGTCCTTTTAAATCCGTACAGTGTGTCTGCAGAGCCTACATTAGACAGTATTCACTTTAAGGGATGGTTCAGGTGTATTAAGGTGGGATTCTGTGGGCGGGTTATAAATAATATAGCTGTGGTAGATCGCTCTTTAAACAACCTAGGTTTGGAGAAAAAGCTTAGTTTGGACTGGATTGACGAGCTAATGGCTAGTCTGAGCGAGGTCAAGGTCAAAATGGATTCCTGCCCTCTTATAAAAAAAACAAACTTACAAGTACAGTGATATTGTATGGATTAATCTATAAAAATTAATATATATATAAAGATAAAATACTGACCACTGAACAGAGCTTAGAGAAAATTTGAAGTCTAACATAAAAGATTCTTTCAACTTAAAAAAACAACAATACTGTGGGCTGAAAAATCCTTCCCTGCTCTTTAGATGAAACTACAAAAGCTTAGCAGCAAAGAGCTCCACAATCCACCCACCCGCTCCAAATCCTGTCGCAGGTGCATGAACATCCTCATGCGCGTGTGGATGCTGTCCTCCTGAGGCTGCAGCACCAGGTTCTCCTCCTCCTCCTTAGGGGGCAGCAGAGCTTTGTTAAAGCTGGACTTCCTCTTCAGCTTCCAGTACTGATACACAAAGTCCATCAGGTGCTCAGAGAGCCCGAGGGCCCGGGCCAGCTCCCCCAGGCGGATCAGGGTGTAGAACTCCTCCTCCAGCTCCTGCAGCCTCTGCGCTCTCTGGCCCACCTTGCCCGCCTCTCCCGTGGCTTTAGAGCGGGCCGGGCTCAGGCCAGCCTCCCCAGGTTTACACTTGCTGTGTTTGAGGCAGTACGACTTGAACTTCACTTCGTCCCCCTCGTCCAGGATGGTCTTCATCTCCAGGCTGTGCTCGAAGGCACACGTCACGTGGAAAGGAATGGTGCAGTTCTTCACCGAACACTGCAGGCAGAGCCGATATACACACGCGCTGAGGTCACACAAACTGGAAGGAGTTTCAGCATTTATTTATATTCCAAATACTTCAACTGTCATAGCCACAGACCCACCTGGATACATGCGCCTGTCTTCAGTTTACACAGACTGCAGATGAGAGACCAGCGACTGGGAGGGATGTGGGACACTTTAGTGATGGGCTCCATTCGCTCAGGACAAGCGATGCTCACCTAAACATCAAAGCAGGAAGTTACTACAGAGTGGGGGTGAGAATTATAATCTATTTTTTAAGTGCGATGCAGACGTGACAATTCTGAGCCAATTTAAAAATGTCAAAAACAGATTACCGCTCAACGTTATTAACGTCACGAGGAACGCAATATGCGGAACTCTGAAGCGTGGAAGTGAATCGCCCCCCCAGAGGGAGAACAAGGCTGACCGAGACATGAAAGTCGGTGGCAGCTACTAGAAGCCACTGCTAACCAGAGTTTCCACCCAACTCGGAAAAGGCAAAGCAAATTACGAAGTCCATTTCCCCTTTTATTGTGAAGGATTTGCCTCTGCATTCAGTTGTTGGAAACCAGGGCTTTCACACTTTGGAGCGACGACAGAACGCGATCGCCACAGCCATTCCCACACTCGAATGGGACCAGAAACAAAGTTGTGAAACCCCTGAAAAAAGTGGGAAAATATAGCTCTAACATGGGATGCATTGGCATCCATTCCCACAGGATCTTCTGTCACTGTTCCACCATTTTGACTCTTTTTCTTGTTCATTTTGTTTCCTAAATCTCATTTGAAAGAAAGCAGTTTTATGCTGCAGTGTGAAGCAACATGTTTCAGGCCTGAGATTTTCTACACACAGGATTTTTGTTTAAAATGATGATAATCGTTTTAGAATCCCACCGCAGCCCTCTGAATAAAGTGCCTTAAGATTACCACCCTAATATGGGATGACATGAAGAGAAACGTTTGTACCTCTGGGATCCACAGGGCGCAGCTGACGTGAGCCCACTTGGTGCCGGCACGCGTAGCCTTCATAGCTCCACCCTTCTTGGGACATAGAAGACACTGCGGGTCGATGCCGAGGACACACGTCCTACAGAGCCAGTTCCCAACAGGCACTTTGACGATGCCATAACAAGCCTGAGAGGAGAGGAGCAGCAGCTCTGATCACTGAATCACTTTGACGAATACGTGATTGTACGACTTCTAGCTGAACCGGTGTCTACCTGATGTACGCAGATGTTGCACTTATCACAGAACACCATGTCGTTCCCTTCCTCGCTGTCCGGGGAGCGGCACACGTCACAGATGACATCCTCGTCGTACTCGATGCCCAGGCCCTCCACCGTCTCGATGGCGTGCTTCATGTTGTCGTGACACTGCCTCTCCAGGGCCTCCATGGCTCGTTCCATCGTCAGCTCATCTACGGGCGCCTCTCCTGGAACGCGGACGGAGACGACAAATGGAGCTGTATAAAGGAGCTATCAAACAGGCGGGCAATAATGTTTTTGCTCATGTCAGTCTGTTCGTTAGCAAGATATTTCATGAACTAGTGGAAAAAATGTGAATGAAACTCTCAGAAAGTAATCACTGGACGTGCGTCTACAACTGATTAACTTCTGGAGTCAACTAATCTTAAACAGAACAAAAATGGCTGTAGCTCAGACAATTTTACAGATACTGAGCTAAAATTTGACCTGGTAGTAGCTGAGAGTCATTCACAACACATACGCTGAGTGCTAACAAGGTGGCCCAAAGGACTCCAACCCCATCGTTTCTCAACACAACTTTATCCTATTAAAACTCTAGCCTGAAAGACGATCCGCACTCCTACAAGAAATGCTAGGCCTTTAATTCTTTTAAATGACACCAGCTTTTTTTTTTTTTTAAACGAGAACATTAAAAGAAATTACTTGTAGCTGGCTGAAGATCCAGGTAAACCCGTCTAACATCACTGGAACAACACAAGCCATATCTTGTTTCTTACCCATTCTGTTCAGCTCCCGGTTAAGGGTCTGCAGCCAGTACAGATCCATGTCATCCAGATCGTAGCGACACATGGCCTCTGCCAGTTCCTTGATGTTGATATATCCTGGTTCTGTTGATTCCTGGCTCGAACACTGGATGTACTTCCTCTGGTGGGTGTAAAGCGCTTCTTTGGACTTCTCTGCAATAACTCTGAACACGAGCAGCACAAACAAGAACTTTCAGAAAGCCCTTTTAGAAGTAAAGAGGCAGAAGCAGCGCGTTTGGGTGGGCTGATTACAGTACAGACAGGTTCAGGACAGGCGTACCGGACAGACGGCTCGGGGATGGTGTCTGGACTCGCTGGAACCTGGACTCCCTTCTCCCACTCCTGCCTCCAGGTGTCCGCCAGCAGGTAGAAGTCCTCCGGAGACACATGGTGGGAATCGGGTATCTTCATAGCACTGATCAGGTCTTTTCTGAACACCTGTGGAGGGAACCGTCGACACAAACATTTGCTTTCTGGTCCGGGCGTTTTGACACCTTTATGGCGCAGATGGTTCTTACTTCAGCTGGTTTCTTTGGGTTGGAGACGGGGGTCCCAGGTTTGCTGCCATATTTGTTAGCGAAGCAGAAGGAGGTCGAGGGACCTAAAAGAAAAAAAGAAAAAACCTAAAAGTGTTCCTCCCACTTTTCAATGACATTCACAATGAGCTGAGTGTAAACAGACTCAAAGACATTCTCAACTGTGTGTACAGAGTCACTTTTTCTTTTCTTTTGGCAAAAACATGAAACAGAAACCATGCAGTTTAGAGCTCATTAAGCCTGCTTTCAAACAGTTTGTTGTTGTGTTGACATTTGTGTTACATTCATTAGTCCTGGGAGAAGCAGGAATGGCTTCAAATGCCCGGCCCTACAGAGGATTGGAGACGTTTTAGTTGAAAAAATAAAATAAAACGTGGCTCCTTTGTAAGACATGGAAGAAAAACTGAACAGATTTTTATGAGGCCCTGTTTATAACAGAACCCCTTGTGGAAACCGACAACAAACAAAAAGACTCACTCTCATTGTCAGAACTGTCACTGCTGCTGGACGACCTGAGACGTTTCATCCTGTAACAACCTGCAGGAGACAAAAACAGGCCGAGACAATTATATACAGACATAAAGAAAGAGGTCTTTTGATTCAAAACATAGCTATGATTTAAATATAAATAAATGAAACAAAAAGTTACTCACCATAAACTTCATGCTAGTAGATTCTTCTGATAAATAACTTTCTTTCATGTCTGCAGGTGAAAAATATATATTAGTCATTTTAAATGCAAGAACAAAAACCTGTTTCATCAGTGTGTTCTGCATTTGTGAGTCTTACTACTTTTTGAAACAAAATATCAGTTATTAATCTAAAATATCCTGAAATATTGAAGCTAATCGTGTTTCCTCCCCCTCTGCTGTAGTTCCGCTTCTGCTGAGTGGGAGTGAAATAGCAGGACGGACGGCACAAACTAAACATTACTCTTCAGCCCACAGAACCGCCCGGGTGACTCATCAAGGTTTCAAAACTCTGAGGGACTCAGACCCAAAGTACCCCCCCCACACACACACACACACACACACACACACACACAGCGCTCCGTTATAACAGACAGGACATGCCTCACATTCCCCATGAGGACAGGAGGAGGCGGCACGGCCTGTTCCTCTTTCTAATAAAGTAAAACTAAAGTAAAATAAACTTACAACCATTCACACAGTTTCCACACATGTAGCTGCTGCAACAACAAGTCCACGAGAGCCTTGAAAACTTCAAATGCACAGCCGCTTTTGACCCAAACGATACAAAACCTTTGCCTGCTTGAAAGCTCAACACTAAAGGAGGGAAATTAAATTTAGAAAATACATTTAGGAACATGTCACTTTCACTAAAGTGCCTTTGAAAGAGCCTGACTACATGCGAATGTGATACCTTTGTGCCCAACGTCGCTGTAAATTTGAAAATTTGGATTTCAAATAAACACCTGGAACAAAACAAAAGTTAAGAGAGCTAGACTCCTAAGTAATTAAATGTAAACTGCAATGCCTGACCACTTTTTGGAGTTTTCAGCCAAAGGCTAAAAAGATGAGAAGCAACCCTAAACCGGGGGGCGCTGCAGTGCAGCTGACCTGCCGCTGACGTGTGTGACAGCTTCACACAACAGGTGGAGTTACTGAGCGACAAACAGCAGCATACTGTTTGTGATAGGAGCCATTATTACCTCGCTGGTAATAATGGTGGTGGTCACTTTCTGGGTCCTGACTGATGTCCTAATTGAAAATAAATAAATAAAAATACACCCTTCTTTGTTGCAGAAGTGCACAGCTGAAGGCCGGTCCTTTTTCCAAGAAGCTGACTGTGGTTGAAACGAGGCCTGGAGTTATTATTTTAATCGCAACAATGTTTAAAGCGCCACGCATCAGGTGAGCGAATTTACCAGGCAATGTAAAAACAATGAAAATAAATAAATAAAAACACACGGTAAGAGAAAGGTTTTCTCCATTTCAATCAATGACAACCTGATTGTAACACTTTTTCCTTCATTGTTGTCGACTGCTTGTGGTCAAGTCTGCAGCACACGTGGCACAAATAATCAAAAACAAGATTTTAACATTTTAAACATCCTGCATGTGACACTTAATTAAAACCACCCCTTTATTCATCCTGAGTCTGCTTCTTGTCGGCGCAAACTTTGATTTTATTAACCTTTGCAAATCAAACTTTAGGCCTGTTGGCCGTTTTCACCGATGTGTGTGCACAGCATGTGTCCATGCTGGAGGACAAACAAAGCGCATTAACAGAGAAATGACTGAGACTAGGACTTTTATTTGCAGCATTTATTCGTTTAGAAACTTTGATGGATTTGAAACTGGAACAAAAATACTCTTGAGCCAGCGGTCAGGCAACAATATGAGCAGATACTGAAGTTAGTGGACGACTTTGACCCCTACGAAGATTCGCAAGAGTGATCCAGATGGACTGCTCTCGTGTGAAGATCTCAAGGCACGTGAAAGTCTCCGAACCTGCAATTATTCCGCCTCTGCTTGGGTGCAGGAAACCGGCATCGTAGTGAGGAATGGTTACAGCCAGGAAAAGTGTTACGTACAAAATAAAAACTACTGATAAAGTGAGTTTTGTTTAGTCTCTGTCACTTTGCACCACAGCGTTCTAATGCTCAATAGAAACAGTGATCGTAAATAAGTGTGATTTACAGTGCTGCTGACAGTTTGATGTGACGCAGTGAATGGTGTTTACTGCTTATACAGCTGAAGCTGTTGTTTCATGACAAAGATGCCCACCTCCATCAAAACGACCTGAGCAACGATCTGGTAGTTGATAGCCTGCCCAACAGAGATCAGTCAGCCTGGACAACGGGGACAACTAGTGAGTTTGTCCTCCTCGATTGGTCATGACCGTCGTGACTTGTCATCTTGGTCAGCCCTACCCGAGCAGCTGAAAACAGCGCAAAAGTTCATCGCTACGGTTGAACAATCACCAATGTCTCTTTGCTCCCGTCCACTGGAGGTTGTCTTCCAACATAGCGGCTGGACGAACAAACCGTGAGGTCATCGAGGCTGGACTGACGTGGTCCAGGGGGTGGCTTCTAACATTTTGAAACACCTGTCTTTTCACGTACAGGCCTACAGACAGACAAATAGGTGTTTTATAGACTCCAAAGGGTAATTCAGAATATATAGGAAGTGTTGCCAAAATGTGCATCTTTGTCAGGGTGCTAAACCCAAACCATCTTTCAACCCTGGGATCACACGTGTTCTGTCTGTGAGGAGAGTATATATAAAGCTTCAGGGTGAGACTGAACGGACATGACATCAGAAACATGAGGATGAGACAAAAAAAACAAAAAACAACCTGCCTTTGCCGTCACACCTCCCCCCTTAGACTTCATGTGCTCATAATGCTCCTGTCTGGTGTGCTATAAGTAGGGTCAGTGAGCTACAAATGAAAAGGGCGATTTCATGAAGTAGCTTCCATGAATTACGTGCACTTTGTTTGCTTGTAGGGAAGTCTTGGCGCCAAACTCAGCAACAGGCCTGCAGCAGGCTGTGAAATCAAACATGGCGCCACCCAACATACAAAGATGTCACTTCCTACAGCTATTTAAGAGCATTCGTGCAACTCGGCTGAGTTTAATAACTGCTGAAGACTATTATAAGGTACTAGAGAGACGTTCGTCTAATAAAGGCAGAGATTTGTGGAATAAAGAAGTAGAAAGGGCTCCGAGATAGCAGGAAAGGAGCAGGCCCCGTGGCCTGAATAAACCATCCAGCAGCAGCAGGGTAAATCCTGGCACCATGAACACACGAGCATATTGTTCACATTCCTCCCTCCTTACCTTCACTCCATGTCCGCTCTCCGCTTCACTCCAGTGACAGATACGATCGACACGGACCGTACAAGCTCACGGTTATAAATGTACAGTCTGTGGTCTCAGTTTTAGACTGAATGTGGGGGTTTTTATATCCCACCAGAGTGGGAATCTCCAGGCAGCGGTCTGTGTCCACCAACACGGCACAACAGCTCTATTGTACCGCCCGTCGCCCAGGGTCCTAAAGCCCAGCCTCTTTACCTGCCAACCCACGTTGCCAGATATACGATCGTTATTGTATTAATACGATAGTTGTAGGGTCTGTACGATATACAATCAGCAGTTTTTTAAAAGCCCAAATATACGGTAGTTTTGGCACCCCACCTCCACGGTGAGCCACAAATAGCACCCTCGCTCTGCACATACGTTCGAGTCAAAACAGGCGACAGTGAGATAATTCGTGATTTCCTATCTGGCAACCCTACAGCCAAACTCTGGGGCCTGAAAACCACCAAAACAAAACAAAAAAAAACCATGAAAACTCGACACTCTGCCGGACATAAAAACCATACTCTAGGGATTTTAATGAGAGACTGGCACTTTATAAAGTTCAGATCTAATTCAAAATGTATAAATAAAGTTACAGATGCATGTAGCTCTTCAAAACCTGTGCGCTCTGGTACAAAACGTTTACAAATACAAATCACATTAAAGTCCCTCTGCAGCTGTACCAAACTATATGACCTAAAATATGCTGCATTTCTATTTTTTTTTTTTTTTTTGATCAGACTGGGTAAAGGTCAGGGGGTGGATATCTTCAAGGGCTAATAATGGTAAAGTGACTGATTTTGATTACAAAGTGTAGCAAATAGTTTTAAAATAGGTAAAAACTGAATCACGAAAGACAATTTCAGCAAATTGAGAAAAAAATGTGTGCGTGTTAATATTAATCTGGTGACAGCTTGTGACTCAGATAACAATCATCTACAAATAGACTGACACAACTGACTCTTCAGAGGCTCTTGACAAAAAAAAATGAAGTAAAAAACAAGCTAAACTTACAAAGAGGAAGAAGAACGCTTCCCTTTGCCCTGATGGTCGTTTCTCAAACCATCTGTTTTTGTGAAAGTCAGTGTCGCAGCTAAACAACGTGCCATGGTTGTGACTGGAGGAACAGTTTTACCTCCGGAGGATGTGATTAGAAACTGGTGCCGGCTCAAATTTGACACCTCTTGTTCTTTAGAGTACAAAAAAAAAAAACTTGCACCCGATGGAAGCATTTACAAAAATATAATGGAGGGGAGCTTGTTTCTATACAAAGACATTCAGTAAAGTATAAAACACCAATTACAAACAAAATTTAAAAAACAAAAGTGTTGATTTCATTAAAAATCCAGCTTCATTATGTTCCTCGTGTTTACACAGTTTGGTAGAAATGATTTACTTAGATACACTCAGTCTTTTACTGCATGATTTTAGACTAATAAATAAAAAAAAAAGGACAATTAGTCATACAGCATTATAGACAAACAAAAGTCTATAATCTAAACCACATACACAGATAAGTATTTAAAGAAAAAAATACATGCCTAAATCTTTTATATACAAAATATCTTCCCTCTGGTGTCCTTGTGCTCAGGTTTTACTGATTCTACTGCCTCAGAGAGTAACGAACAGCCAGCTTTAAAGAAAAAAAATTCATTTGCAACAAAGAGCTACATTTACAAAAGGTTCAAAGCAACAAAAACATTCATAAACATAAATATTCACAGGTTGTTGTTTTTTTTTCAGCTAATATCTGAGTGGTTTGCAGCCAGTGGATCAACTTAGCGTGTGCGGACTTGTGACTGTCAGAAGAGACATGTTTGATTAAAAGGCATCATCGAATGAGCTTTAATGTGTTTTTGGGGAAAAAGTGTTGAATCGTCAGAAACTGCGCGGCAGGGAGTGGTCGGTTGAAAAAGTCCCAATCAGTTCAGGCGTTTCTAAACCTTTATAAGCCCATCTGCATGTCGGCGAAGTTGAAGAAGCTGTCGACGTCTTGAGAGGATGTAGTTTTGTTGTCGGAGACAAAAACCTGAAAAAAAAAAAAAAAAAAAGAGGCACAATATAGTCAAGATCTGTTGGATGTCTTCTCTGGAAGAGCGAGCCGATTGGCATACACTGATGCTGTAAATGGACAGAGAGGCAGCGTCACTAACCTTGGTACTGCCGAAAACTTCGCTGGCGATGTTCTTGCAGGCTTCCACGACTCCATCGCCGTTCAGCTCGAGGGCGATGACGGGACCTGGAGCAGTGACACGTGAAGGCAACAGTACGCCATCAGTCCCAGCACCCACAGCTAGTCTGTGATTACTCTAAAATCCTGTCCCACTATAAACCACAACAGAAACTAGACGACTTTTGAAGAAACGTTGAAGCATACAGCCTGAAATAGTTAGTTGTAATAGGAATAATCCAAGCTGTTTAAACTGTATATGTAGTGTAACAAGAACAGATAAAAAAATATATATATTAAAGTTTGTTAAAGACCCTTCACTTCCAGTTTTGAAGAGAAACAATGGAAGTCAATGGGAGTTTGGATGTGCTGCACTCTGGGGGGGATTTCAGAGAAAACCAGAAGTCATACAGTATACCAATAAGAGACACACTGGGTGAAAGAAGATGAAAATGCCTTTGTTTGGATGCATTAGCTGTATAAGAAGTGTAAAGACTAGGAAAATAAGAGTTTACAAATACTTTGAAAAGCTTGTAGTTACACATTCTGTGACTTGTTTAAACTTTAAATAATTTCACTATGAAGTTTATCTGCGCCGTAGAGCTGAGTTTTCTCCCCAGCAGGCCAAAGTTGTGCATGTGGAAATGTTTAGCTGTTTTTCTTTTTAAGCTTTTCTCTACGCTGTTATGATACAGTGTCTTGCTACCAAACGTTAGAGCACACTCTTCCTGATTTAGCTGCACGTTTTGATGTATTTTTGTACAGACTTTACCGTAGCTGCTGTGGGAGTTGCCAATTAAAAAAAAAATCATGATGGAAACAGAAAAAATAACAAGAATAAAGTACATTATACGTCTGTCAGAAAACTTAACACGTGTCTAGAGATGGCACACAGACAAGCCTTTCACTAAAGGGGTCACCTGTGACCTTTGACCCTGTGACCTTGAAATCAAAAAGGGATCATCCTTGACCCATGAGGTGTCCAGCTGTGTAGTTTAACATTCCTACGTTAAAGGGTTGTCAATTTAGACAGAAGGGCGTATAATCACCTATGCTTCAGTGATCAAACACATTTTGACCATTGAAAACTGCTAAAATCTTCCTTAATTTATGGCACAACACAGGATGAAACAGAGGGACTTCTATTACCTGTTCATATCTGAACAAACGGAAGGAATGGAAATAAACAGAGAAGACATTCGAGGTATGTTCGGACACACCTTGTTTTTCATTCACTCTGCGCGACACTTTCTAAAACTAGAGCACACAGACTAAGAACATGCTGGTACCGTATTTTCTGGACTACAGTCCTGCTCACCATTATTGGCACCCCTTCATGATTTGCATAGCTGAGTGAATATCTTCATCATCATTCATTGGTTAATTCATGTCACATGTGTGGAGGCAGTCCATCACAAGTGATCTTTATGTGTGATTTGCAACAGGTGAGCCAAATTGGGTTTTCATATTGATTTGCAGCAAAGGGTGCCAATACCATTGGCATGGTAAAAATTATGTTTTT
>NC_051453.1:20074562-20077258 GCF_001649575.2 Kryptolebias marmoratus | reverse complement strand
TTTCCTCATAATGTTTATCTTTTTAAATGTTTTTGATCATTTGCTGTTTTGCATCAAGCACAAGCTATCAGCAATAAAATGTTGTTTCACTTGATGAATTTCCTTCAGTAAATATTCCATTATATGTACTTAAACTTCATGGGTGCCAATAATGGTGAGGAGGACTGTATAAGGTGTACTTAAAAGCCTTCAACTTTCTCAAAAAACAACGGTGGGTCCTTATAATCCAGAGCGACTTATATATGTAAGAAGTCGTAATGTTTTAGTACAACTTTGGTAAACTACAAAGCTGCACTGCTTGCAGCATTAAGGCTCAGTTATAGTCGCGCAGGCCTCCGTGGTGGAGGCGTTTATACTTGACACTTACTTCTTTGCAGTATTCTCCAAAAAGATGGGGCTGTTTTGTTTCGCTTAATGCGCTTTATATATGACAAAAGTTAGAAAATGGACCATTCATTGGCAGTGCATCTTATAATCCAGTGCGCCCTATAGTGTGGAAAATACGGTATATAAAAAAACAACTCAACTGTATTATAGCCAAAGAAGCTTACCTTTGGCAACCCATTCCACAAGATCCTCTGAGTTGTTCTGAAACACTCTCTTCACATCTTCAGGCCGCATGGAGACCTCTTTAGTCTGGATCAGCACGAAGCCTTTAGCAGTTGCCTGCACCAAACAAGACAGAAACAAGCTGTAAACGAGGCATCTTAAATGGGACTCAGCGGACTTGGAATGCACGCTTCTGGAGATGCTATTTTTTTTTTAGCAATAGGTAATCTCACAGGAGTGTTTCTGAAGCAACGCAGACAGCTTGGCCTCGGAGACGACAGTCTACAAAGACTGAGGGGGACATGATTGGATAACTCTGGGTTTTTAAAGGGACGCGTTGAAAACCATTGTTTCCTTTAAGTTATTTAACAACATTCAAGCATGAAGAAACACGAAAACAGGAAAGTCCGGAGTCGGAATAACTCGTTTCAACGCTGAGGTCATTCAGGTTTACTTTTTAAATAGATGTAAAAAACAAACAAATCTGATGTTAATTCACCAACTGTTTCAAACATCTCAGGTGCTGTAACGGGTTAATTTTACTTTTACTTTTCTTAACGTATCAAGTGATTTTTTTACTGAAGAGCTGATGCAATCCTGTCTTGTTTAAACATGCAGCGCGCAAACTCTGACACATCATTTCCTACTGCATGTTATCATTCACGTACAAAAGCTTCCTCCTACCAACGTTGGAACCCCCAAGACATAACGCTGAGAAAAAAAACAACTTCCTGTCTCTCTGACGGTCACCTCGTCGATGAGCTTCCGAGCGTTGGCTGTGGTGTATTCCCCGGCAAAGAAAACGAAGAGGCAGGACTCCTCGCTGCCCTTCCTCCTCCCTCCCTTCGTCAAAGGCACGATGCTCCGCGACGCCTCGGCCGAGATCCGGACAGATTTGAACTCCGACTCGGGGTCGGGCGCTGGAACCAAATCCAGAACCGACGAGTCCTCTGGCAGCAAGCTCCAGTTGTTCTCCCCCGACACCGGTGTGTAGTCGTGGATGTTGCTCCAGTTGTTGTTGAATATGCTCAGGCCGGCGTCTTTAAAGTGGAAGGCCAGCTCGGGGTAGAAGTACTGAAAGCAGCTGAACTTCATCCCTGTGGACGACTCGATGATGGGCTGAGTCGCACAGCACAGGAACACATCCATCTTTTTACAGTCCCGCGTGCGGAACTGCTGGCAGGCCACCACGCACTTGATGTCTTTACAGTCCCGGAAGAACACGCTCCCCTTCACAGGGCCGAGGACAATGCGGCAGTTGATGCAGTCGTCGATGGTGATGGTCGCCGAGTGGTCGAACACGTAGATGTTGCAGTTCTCGCAGTCCTGGATGAAGAACTGCTGCCCGTTCAGCGTTCCGGGCAGGCGGCCCACCGTGACGTCTTTGAGCCCCATCAGCGTGTAGTCCTTAGGGTCAACCTGCCGACACAGATGAAAAAATCTGAATTAAATCTTTAGATATTGCCACATACATACATTTACACTCTGATTCAAAATGGCTGCCACACCCAACTGACCTTAACAAACACAAAAAAAATGGCAATAACTCAGGCAGTTTCACAGCTACAGACCTTAAACTTGTCGTGACAGTTCCTGAAACTGATCCCCAGCCCGTACTATGAGCATAAGGTCTTTGCTTGAAACTTTGGCGTCAACCCCTGTTTGTCTGTTAGCAAAATATCTCTTGAACCACTGGATGGATTTTAACAAAATTAGCAGAAAGTAATCATTGAATATACATGTGCAACTGATTAACTTTCGGAGTCGATCCAACTCAGGATGACCGCTGCAGCTAATCCACATCAAATGGCTGCATCTCCCGAGCTAAAATTTAACGTGACAGTAGCTGAGAGTGACTCACAACACATATCTATCTTTTGCATGAGCTCGCTCTAACCTTAATTTATATGTTTGACCAAAATAGGTTATGCCTCCACACCAGAGGATCTTAGTGTAAAACTCTGGCATAAATGGCAGCGGGCGATATGCATTCCCTCAATGAAGGCAGGGCCTTTACCTCAAATGTAGGTTTGCTCTTGGTGACGTAATGTTTCTGTTTCATTTTAGACTGCATCCAACTAAAATCGTGATGTAAAGTATTGCCACATTTTCACACAGATCACAGAGAATAGATCCCCCCCCCCCCC
>NC_051453.1:20068472-20074533 GCF_001649575.2 Kryptolebias marmoratus | reverse complement strand
CCCCCCCCCCCCCCCAGTCAAACCGGAAGTACAGCCACAGTGGTTGACGCCTGTAATGTCTCAACAAGTTAACTTAAGGCTGTAATGTTGAGTAGTAATCCTGTAATGGGATAAAGCTGCCCCCATGAAGCCAGACACCTGGGTGCTGAATTATGAGCAACTCCTCCTTCCAACTTTACCTACTTTAAAAGGTACAAGCAGGATATTAACTTTATTATTATTTGGATAGAATACGGCGTTCCTGCTCTGGTATATCGAAACACTATGGAGGACACTTATTTTAGACGTTTTTATGTTATTTTAATGAACAAACATAACATTTTCCCAGCCCTGGCAATAAAGGTAAAGGTGTAGCTAGCTAACCACGCAAGCACGCTGAAGGCCAGACAAGCCAATTTAACTAAATATTTTAGCCGCATTCAGTTATCTTCATATTAATTAGTACTTTTTGTTGTTCTTTTTACAGCCTTAGTGGTTACCTTTCCTCGCTTATCCCAGCTGTACTGCTTCGGTGCTTCGTCGGTGTTGTTGCCAAGGGGAACCGCGTTAGTTTCGTCCGTGTTAGTCGGCGTACCACCCTCTTTTTCTCTGGACTTCTTTTTGGATTTCTTTGAGAAGAAGCACCCCATTTTGCCTTTTCAAGAGCAACCAGTTCTGACCTCAGCGTTAGTCTGTGCTGTGGGGGAAAAAAAAATAAAAATGCGACAATTGTAACTACGTGCAGTTCAGGTGACAGGATTTTTTTTTAAGCTTCCCGTTTCACAGATTCGTGAAGCAGCCAATAGACAAACAGATGGTATCTGTAACAGCCAATCACTGACCAGGACAGAAAGACGTGCTCGTAAGGCTCTCACGTAAAGGAGCGTGCACTTCTGATGCGTTTAAATACAACAAGTACAAGTCAACATAACATAAAAATTAAACTATTCTAACCAATGACTTCTAACCAATGACTTATACGGATAGACATGACATCACGTGACTTTGAATGAGCTAAAAACGCCGCCATCTTACGATAGTAATACAGGGAAGGGAGGCCCAGCACCGGAACGTGTTGTTTGGAGGCAGTCGAAAGAGGAAGCAAAAATTTTGGCGGTTGGCATAAACTGGTGTGAGACTGGATTGGGATGACAACTAAGGTAGATGGGGGTGGTGAGGATGATGATATGGATTTTGACAACTGGACTCCGGTAGGAAGAGGTAGAGGTAAGGATAAGGGTTTGAAAGAGGACAGAGAAATTGGTAGTCAGAATAGTAAGCGAAGTTTGGAAGACTGCAGCTCAGATGAAGAAAACAGAGCAGTCAGAAAGAAAGTGACAAACGAAGAGTTTAAGGTAATTCTTAAATTCAGGAAGGAGGATATGAACATTAACCTAAGTCCAATACAGGTTTCAAGAGAAATAAAAAAGAAGCTAGGGGAGGTGGAGTTTGTTAAAACATTACGAGATGGGAACATGTTGATAAAATGCAAATCTGAAGATCAAAAGAACAAATGTATGCA
The DNA here is from genome assembly GCF_001649575.2 of Kryptolebias marmoratus. NCBI lineage: Eukaryota > Metazoa > Chordata > Actinopteri > Cyprinodontiformes > Rivulidae > Kryptolebias > Kryptolebias marmoratus. The sequence goes on along the minus strand of NC_051453.1, from coordinate 20,073,032 downwards.
GATTGACAACATTTGCAGAAAAGTAGTTAGTGAGAAACTAATGGTCGGAGAAAATAGAGTATCACGTGGTGTTATCACTGGTATTCCGCTGGAGGAAGATTTAGAAAGACTCAAAAAGAATATTCAGGGGGGAGAAGTACGGAGATTGAAAAGATTGTTAAAGCATGTGAATGGAGAAAAAGTAGAGAGCCTATCGATTCTTCTGGAGTTTCAAGGAGAAGTCCTTCCAGATAAGGTTAAAATTGGATTCATGAGTTTTCCTGTGAGACCATATGTCCCTCCCCCTCTGCGCTGTTTTAAATGCCAAAGATATGGTCATATCGCAGCAGTATGTAAAGGGAAGCAAAGATGTGCCAAATGTGGAGGAGATCATCGATATGATGAATGTGGAGTGGATGTACAAATGAAATGTTGTAACTGTGGTGGTCAGCATAATGCAGCATATGGAGGTTGTGAGGTAAGGAAAAAGGCAGCAGAAATTCAACAGCTGAGAACAATTAAAAACATCACTTATGCAGAGGCAGCAAATAGTGTTCAAGAGAAAAGAATGGTTCAGAAAAATCAACAGGCAATGCCTAGTACAAGTGCTGAGCCCAGCCAAATGTCTAAATCAGGAATGGAAATCACAATGGACAAACTAATATTATTCATGGCATATGTTATCAACTGCACTGATCAGGTAAAACAGAAAACAGAAAAAATTAAAATTATAGTGAAAGGTGCAGAAAAATATTTAGCCGTGAAGGATTTATCTTGGGAAATAATAAATAAAAAGCTTGAAATACATGGAAAACAAGGTGAAGGAAAACTGTAATGATTATCTTGCAATGGAATGCAAGAAGTCTAATAGCAAATGGTCAAGAATTTAAAGGATATATAAATTGTTTGGAAATTAAACCAGATATTATTTGTGTTCAGGAAACATGGCTTAAACCAGAGCTAGACTTTGTGATATCGGGATATGATAGCATTAGAAGGGATAGGGAACAAGAAAGTGGAGGAGGTTGCGTAATATTTGTTAAGCAAGGAATTCAGTATAGGTTTGTAGATAAAGGATCATCTTTAGAATGGCTATCTGTGGAAATTTGGGTTAATAAAGAAAGCATTAGGATATTAAATTTTTATAATCCCTGTAAAAAACTGAATTTAGATCAAATGGAGGAAATGTTTACAAATCTAGGAAGAAATTTAGTTTGTTGTGGAGATTTTAATGCCTTTAGCACTGTGTGGGGTCATAAAAATGATGCAAATGGAGAAGTGGTAGAACAAATAATGGATAAGAAACAATTGGTTTGTATTAATAATGGAGAAGGGACGAGAATTGATATTAGAAACGGAAATGAATCAGCGCTAGATCTAACTCTAGTATCAGTGAATTTTGCCGGGATTAGTAATTGGAAAATTTTAAAAGAATCAACATTGGGAAGTGATCATTATCCTATTGTTATTGAAATTGGATTAGAAATGGGGAAAGATGATAATATAAATATAGAAAAATGGATATTTAGAAATGTTGATTGGGAAAAATATAAAATAATAAGTGATGAAAATATGTTAAAGGTTAATCTAGATTTGGATATAGATAGTGTAAACTCTTCTATCTGTGAAGCTATTTTAGGAGCAGCATGTGAAACAATTCAAAGGAAAAAAGGAAAGTATAAGAAGAAAATAGTATCATGGTGGACAAATGAATGTGATGTAGCAATTAAATCTAGAAATAAAGCCTTTAGATTGTTAAAGAGAAATCAGAATTTTGAGAATTTTCTGGAATACAAAAAGTCACAAGCTCTGGTTAGAAGAATGGTCAAAAGTGCTAAAAAGGTTTATTGGGGAAATTTTTGTAATTCAGTAGGAAGGGAAACAAAAATTTCAAAAATTTGGGGAATGATTAAACGAATGAATGGAATTAGAAGTGAATATGGGTATCCAGTTCTTAAGAATGGAGATGAAATAGCTCTAAATGAGGAGGAGAAAGCAAATATGCTGGGTAGGAAATTTGTTGAAATTCATAGTAGCAATAATTTAAATACAGAAGAAATAAGGAAAAGAAATTCTATAATTAGGGAAAATACTAATTTATTAGAAGTAGATACAGAATATAATGATTTATTGAATCATTCCTTCTCATTATTTGAATTAAACAATGCTTTAAGGAAAACAAAAAATTCTTCTCCAGGAAAAGACAATATTTCATATAATATGATGGAAAAACTTAGTAATTCATCTAAAAAGATATTAATAGATTTCTTTAATAAGATATGGGAAGGGGATTATTTACCTGTGGCATGGAAGGAAGCAATTATAGTTCCAATTTTAAAGCCAGGGAAAGAGAAGTCAAATCCGACAAGTTATAGGCCGATTGCGTTAACATCAAATATATGTAAAACAATGGAAAGAATGATAAATGAAAGATTGAGTTATTTTGTGGAGAAGAAGGGGTGTTTGTCAAAATTTCAAAGTGGGTTTAGGAAAGGTAGAAGTACTATGGATCCTATCTTGTGCTTAGAACATGAAATCAGAAAAGGGCAAGTTAATAAGGAGAGTGTGGTGGCTGTATTCTTTGACATAGAGAAAGCTTATGATATGATGTGGAAAGAAGGGTTTTTAATTAAATTAAGGAAAATGGGGGTTAGAGGATCAATGTTTAACTGGATAAAAGATTTTTTACATAATAGATCTATACAAGTAAGAATAGGTCAACAATTGTCAGAAAAATATTTTGTTGAAAATGGAACACCTCAAGGAAGTATTGTGAGTCCTTTGTTTTTCTCTATTATGATTAATGATATGTTTGATAAGTTAGAGAATGGAATGGGTTGTTCATTATTTGCTGATGATGGAGCAATTTGGAAGAGAGGTACGAACTTGAAATTTATAGTTAAGAAATTACAAGAAGCAATATATAGTATAGAAGAATGGTCATATAATTGGGGTTTTAAAATTTCAATAGATAAAACAAAGACTTTATTTTTCACTAGGAAGAAAGTATCTAATGATCTAAAATTGTTTCTCTATAAACATGATTTAGAAAGAGTAAAGGAATTTAAGTTTTTGGGTTTGTGGATGGATGAAAAACTCACGTGGAGTAGTCATATTCAAAAAGTAGTGGATAAATGTAAGAGAGTATTAAATGTTATGAGGTGTTTGGTGGGAAGAGAGTGGGGCGCTGAGAGGAAAGCGTTGAAAACAATATATACGGGTTTAATTAGATCAGTATTGGATTATGGTAGCCTGGCCTTTGGATCAGCATCAGAAACACTTCTTAAAAAATTAGATATGATTCAGTATCAAGCCTTGAGGTTGTGTACAGGAGCCATCAGAACAACTCCAAGTTCAGCTTTGTTAGTTGAAATGGGGGAATTACCACTTTACCTTAGAAGATTACAGTTAAGATTATCTTATTGGAGTTATTTAAAGGGACATTATGAAAACCATCCATGTCAAGAAATTTTAAAACCTAGTTGGGAAAAGGGGAAAAAGACTTTGAAATCCTTTGGGTGGGAGATAGAAAGTAATGTGAAAGATTTTGATTTATCAACTATAAATATGAGTCAAACAGTTCCTCTATCACTGGTCCATCCATCTCTTTTTCAGGAAATCACTGTGGATCTATCATTGTTGGGGAAGAGGAAAAAAGGACATTTTTCAGAATCATATTCAGTGCAGTCATATATAGAAAATAAATACTTTGGTTATGTTCAAGTGTATACAGATGCATCAAAAAATTTAAGTAGCAACAATGGGGTGTCATTTGTCGTTCCAGAATTTAATATTAAAAAATGTAAGAAAATTTCTGATGGTGTCTCAGTGTTTACAGGGGAAATGATGGGAATTATTTTGGCTTTAGGTTGGATTGAAGAGGTTCGTCCTTTAAGAAGTTTAATTTGTTCTGATTCAAGTTCATCGTTATATTCAATTAAAAATAATCAGTCGAATAGTAGACCGGACCTTCTATTGGAGATTCAGTTAATACTTTATAGAATTCAGGCCATGGGATTAATTGTTAATTTTACATGGGTTCCATCTCATATAGGAATAAAAGGAAATGAGTTGGCAGATAAATTTGCAAAACAAGCCTCAAAGAACAGTTACATTGAGATTCTGATTCCATTTAGTAAAGAGGAAATAAAATCTATTATAAAACAAAAGGTTAAGGAAAGATGGCAGAAGCAGTGGGAAGAAGAAAGAACTGGTAGATGGTTTTATAGTATTCAAAGGAAAGTTGGTGCAATGAGGGGAACAGGAAGAAGTAGAAAAGAAGAAAACATTATATCCAGGTTACGTTTTGGGCATACGGGTTTAAACAGTACACTATTTAAAATGGGGAAACATCCAACAGGTAATTGTGATTTTTGTTTTCAAGAAGAGACAGTAGAACATGTTTTGTTGTTTTGTACAAAGTACTCTGAGGAGAGGAGGAGATTAAAATATAGACTTCTAAAGAACAAATTACAGTTAAAAATACCAGATATTTTGGGATATTCATCTTCATCTGAATACTTACGTTATTTAATAAACTTTCTTAAGGAATCTAAATTGATAGAGAGGATTTAGGTTTTT
>NC_051453.1:20043102-20060789 GCF_001649575.2 Kryptolebias marmoratus | reverse complement strand
GACAAAAACTGACCAAGGTTGTACTTTTCAAAGGCCACAAACTGCTTTCTGACAATGTATTATGATCAGGCAATTTTAAATTTGGTGTTTGCATTGTTGTTCTTAAAATACACTAATGCATTTGCCTGATATCTGTACTTGTGACTTTTTTTTACCAAAATATTTTTATTGAGATTTTCCACTTTGGAAATACAATCATGTGACAATCTGAACAAGTTTTCTTTGTAGTTATTACATGACAGTAATTATTCTTTCTCATATCTGAAGTTTGTGACTTTAAATTTTTTTCTTTAAAGAAAATTTTTATTCTTTTTTTTAATCATTTATTTATTTTTTCGTCTGGTGTATAGTCTGTAATACAAATTATACATTTATCTATTTTTTTTCTGTATTGCTTATACCATTGCTGATTTGACTACTGTTGTGATTGTAAATAAAAAGCTCTGGTTTTGCGTTTCTTTTAAATTCATGGTTGCTATTATTTAAATTACAATAACTGAGTATTTGTGACATTGTTTGATAAAGTACATGCACTATTGGGCTCATCTTACCCACTAAAAAAATTTATTTCGTTAGTCCTCAGCATTGTTTATATAGCCCTGCGCCTCTAAGTATACTGTAGCAAGATGGCGCCGCTTTCGCCGCATCTCGGCCCGAGCCTTTAAAGCGGCGTGTCATGTCTATTCATATAAGTCATTGATTCTAACCAATGACTTATAAGTCATTGATTCTAACACGCATTTTTGTACGTTTAAAAGATTACATACGTTTACAATTAAATTTGCTTACTTACTTACGTGCTGTAGCTGTATAATGCGTCTTAAAACCCAAGAGGGCTCCATGGATTATTTAATTTCGCGTCTAAAACCACATGAGGGCAACAACAACAACAAAAGTAAAAGACAATCTTTTCCCGACTTCTTTGAACGCACCGACAGTTACAACTCAGACACGTCTCTGGGAAAATTTCCCCTCAAAACTGTATTGTAAAAAAATATATTTTCATGGAAGAAGTATCATAAAATAACTACAGAAATTGCATTTTCTGAGAAAACACGGCGTGAATGCTGAGTGCTGAATGACTTTGCTGTAATTAGCTGAAGAAGCTGAGTCGTTGTTAAAGCTAAAAGAAGCAGAGTGGTAGCTAAAAGCTAAAAGTAGCAAAACACTAGCTAAAAGCTAAACAGCAAAAGGCTAGCTAAAAGAAGCATTAGAAGTCAAATATAGATCAACTATGCTGAAACAAATGTCAGTGTTTATGAGGAAATTTAAGAGATAATGCATTTCAATGGGGAAAATATTTGTAAATAAATTGAAATATTTTCACAAGTAAGGTTACAAAAACCAAAAGTCATAGCAGCCATCTTCCAAATGAGACAAATGTTTTGATCTATGAATAGCTAGAATAGCACCCAATATGCAGAAGTAGTTAGACTGCAAAAAGCATACAGAAAAACAAAAATCAGGAAAATAATGATGTGAATGCTAACTCAGCGTTCGTACGATCACATCAGATCGATTCGGTTGGTTGAAGCGAGGTCCAGTGTGCGGATTGTGTCAAGGACTCCACTTTCACAGACATGTGGTTATTTTATACAGGCCGGCTTGATTTTTCTTTCAAATGTGTGGTGTTCTGATGCTTGAGTTAACCTAAACACAAACTGTGCAGGACAAACACAACTGTCTGTCCAACCCAACAGCAGCTTAGATTCAGGCTTAGGATAAAAGGCTACTCTAATAATAGGGGGTTTCCTGTCACTCAGCTTCCTCTTAACACATTAGGTAACATATTGCTGTTGAAACAGAAATCATATTAATATTAATGGACTAATGGACTTGGCTGAATTAAAGGACTGTCTGCGTGTTGCATTTCAGATGAATAGAAAATGAAAATAAAAACTGCTTTATGGCTCTTGGACACTTCCCCAGACTCCTTTCATTCCTTACAGCAACTGTTTGACCGTCAGTAATGACACTTCATTCTGCAAAACGTCATCAGAATGAGGTGACTGACTTGCTTTGAAGTAAGTGCTAACATGAGTTTTCGTTGGACGATTTGAGTGATTTTCTGTTTATCTGGCACGGAGCAGTGTGAAACCAGAAGTAGTTTAGTTGGCAGAAGTTCCATCTGGATTAACCTGCTCCAGCTCTGTAGTTCACCTACAGTAAGCAGCCTGACACTTCTACGATCCAAACATGTTAGAGACGTTTAGAGAGGTAGTGCTTGTATGAACGGATAGGCCACCAGGGGCCAGTGTAACAAAGTGTAACCTCGACACTGACGGTAAGCCTCAACCCCTTACCTGAGTTAACGCCTTAACCCTGAGCCGACACTAGAAATCACTTCCGGCGTCCATAAACACAAGATCAGTAGGGATCCAAACTGGTTTGCCCTCTCTTATGTGCTTCAAGAGATTTGATCAAGTAAGTCAGCTTGCTCCTTCCATGAGAATGTGGCTCCACGTGAACCTGCAGTGACCACCTGAGAGCAAAGGTCACTCTCATCTGAATGCAGTTCTTGCAGTTGTCTGAATTTCTGGTAGAACTAGTTCCATGGAGACGGGATAAAAAAATCGGAGTATGTATGTACTCCAGCAACACTTTGGGAGACCAAATAAAAAACAATTCCTTTATTGTCATTGTACAAGAAAGCACAACAAAATTTAAAAAATAGCAACTCTCAAAGACAGTGCAAAATAAATATAAGAGAAACAATAGAAACAACCGGTATATTAAGAAAATGATTGTTCAGGTTTTATATGATTTTGCAGTGTTCAGGGCAACAACAGCTCTTGGGTAGAAACTATTTTTTTAGTCTGTTTGTTCTTGTTTTTATTGCCCTGAAACGCCTCCCTGAGGGTAAGAGTTCAAAGAGGTGGTGGCTCTCCGGAGGCAGCGAGTCCTGTAGATCTTCTCCAGATATGGAAGAGGGCAGCCAATCAGTCTCTGGGCAGTGTTTATGACCCTCTGGGGCTGCTTCCTCTCTGCTGCAGTGCAGCTGGAGAACCACAGCTAGATGTCACAGCTTAACACCGACTCCACAGAGCAACGATAGAAGGACACCAAGAGCTCAGTTCTCAGGTTGTTCTTCCTGAGAAGCTTCAGGAAGTACAGTCTCTGTTGTGCCTTCTTCAGGATTGAAGTGGAGTTTACATTCCAGGTCAGGTCTTCACTAATATAAGTGCAACAGAAGAACTAAAACAACAAAACAATGTAATACATTTAAAGTAGCAAAGACCTTGGTGACCATTACCATAGGATTTAAAACATTTTAAGAAACATAATTATTTTGACTTCTTGTTCATTTCATAACATTTAAATGCCCTTAATATAAAAAGATTAAAAGGTATACACAGACATGAGGTATATTAGTACTATTACACTAGTTTAAAATAATGAATACAATCTAATCAAGAGCAAACCATGGAACTTAAAAAAAAACAGTTGTAAAATACCCTACGAGCATGGTTAAATAATATATTTTTGATTTGTTGTTACTTTTTTAGACAAGATACAATAAATTATTATAAAAATCAAAATTCATGACTTCATAAAAACTCCTAAGACTTATAGTATCTTCTAGTGAATTTTCTTTTTGAGGAAAATGCATATTTCATTATAGCCTTAGTGAGTAGATACTTTTGTGGGCCTAAGAGAGTCATATAAAAATAAATTTGAAGAAAGCCAGCCAGCAAGGACCGATATTATCTGTACATTAAATGGAACTGTAAAAACAGAATGCTCTGCATGTTAATGTCCTGTGGCAATTAATTTACTTTAGTTTACTTCCATAATGACATGCTTCTCTCCAAAACTAATTTTTTTATTTATATGAAATGGTTATTGCTATATATTTGTGTCCTTTTTTATGAATCAACTAATCAGTCAAAACTAAACCACAAAGCAAAAATAAATAGCTGATTTCCTTCATACAGACTAAAATTGAAAACTATCTGGCAATATTTTATTTTTAAGATGGAGTAATATATATGACAGGTTGTTTTTTTTTAATATTTTGGATAAATTTTGTCCATACTTCACAGCTGGTTATGGAAATACTCGATTAAGTTATTAGCCAGAAGTCTTAAAGCAAGAAGCAGATGAAAAAACAATCACAGTCCATTGAAGAGATTTTCAGAAAAATCATTATTGTCAACATGTCCTCACTCAGATTGAAATTTCTGTCATCTCCTATAAGAATCATATCAGCCATTTCATTAATCATGTTTACAATAGTGAAAACCTTTCAAAGCTTAAACTTTATTGGTTAAGATAGGTCTATGACAGGACTCTTAGAATCTTTGAGAATACAGGTGTTGCTTTTTGTGTGTAAATGAATTTTCTCTATACATATAAAAAGTGTAATATTCTATAAAACATGAAATAGGCCTACAACAAAAATCCAACAGTAGGTGTTTTTGTTCAGTGAAGTTGGCTGAAAACTTGCATTAGAAAACAAATAAAGTTAATAGTACAGATTACAATGCAAAACACCATATAAAAATTATAATCATATGTCATATGTAAATAAGTGTTCCCCTACCATAACTGATTTGGAGTCTGAACATCATAAACCCGTCGGCGTATGGTACGCCTCCTGCGAAATGATCTTCCAATTGGATCAATCTCCTGCTTAAGGGGATAACATTGGGACAGTGAGCATAATTTGTAAATTGATAATTGTCATAATTAATTATTTCTTTAACTCCACATGCCTGTAGACACTGTCTGACTCTCCAGCGTTGAACACGTATTTGTCTCGAAGAAAGGCCCCCACGCACATAACTTTCTCCAACATTTGGGGTCCTTTGTAGAATGTCACTTATAATTTGGCGCAAGTCTTGATCTGTCAGCACAGTATATTGTAAAGGTTGGATTCCCAAGTGCTGTCTGTGTCTGTAGAGAGTCCGGCGATCAATACCAAAGGCAGATGCCATCTGCTGCCAGTTCATTCCAATGGAAATGCAATGAGAAATTTGCAATGATGTGATGTCGTATTGAGGGCGGCCTGGACAACCACTCCTTCATGTAGGGGGAATCAGACATCTAGGAGTTGATTCAGAAGATCTTTGCATAGCATTATATTCTTCCAAAACTGATTTAAAACAGCTATACAGTTCTTCAATCATTATTCTATATACATGGTCTCTTGTCTCACTAAACTCTGTCAGTGACAGGATTATAGATAAAGTCTGACTGTACCCCGAAAGATCTCTATAAAGCCTGTTCTGGTTATGTGTGCCATATGTTCTTTCACTTGGAATTGAGTCTATGCATTGTAGAGCATCCCTAAAAAAATTGTTGAACATCACCTTCACTGATTCCAAATGTAAATGAAGGTAGTAAACACAGCTGTAGCTGCACAACTAAGAAGACTGCAAGCTTCATTAAGACTGTATGTCTGCAGCTCAAATTGTTGTAATCGGTGATTTTGTTGACACTTCCTGGTGGACATGCTTGGCTCCTCCTACTGGTGGAGTCAGGCAGGTCCTTTGCACACCTGAAGGAGATGAGGCATCAGATGAGTTGCTGTATTTAAGGCTGTGGTGGGAACCAGATCAGCGCTGGAGCATTGCTTACCTCGTGGTAAAGTCTTCGAGCCAGCTCAGTAACCTGCCTGTAAAGTTACAGATCTACTTACCTGTGTTTTTGTATTCGTCCTCTTAGTGAGTTCCTGTCTGCCTGACGTTCCAGTCTGGTTCCGGTTCCATCTGCAACGAACCAGCCTTGATTCCTCGTTGATGTCTTTTGTCTTCCTCAACAACCGATGCAGAACCTCACCTGACTATTTAGTAAGCCTCCAATCAGTTGTTTCGTTTATCGCTCGTTTAAGATCCTCGTTTGATCACTTACCGTTTCTCCTCCGCTTTTCAGATTCCACTTCCGTTCCGGTCATCTCACTCCTTACTGTAAATAAATACACTTACCTGATATCTGAGTCCTGTAGTCTGTCTTCCACCAAGCTGTTGTTTTCTCTTCGACGTCAGAGAAACCTGACAGAAATAAGCTAAAATAGCTGTTTTGCGCTTTAAATCTTATGTTTAGCTCCACCAGAAGAAATTCTTGAAGCAGGAAAAAAAACTCCTGTGGTACAAAGGGTGAAAAAGAGAGAGATGGAAAGAAAGTCAGTTTCAATAACTTTACAAATTACATATAACAGGGTCTGAGAAACAAGGAAAGTAGAAACTGTACTTAACAGGTGACAAACCCCAATATCACAACAAGATACTAAACTTGTAATGCAGAGCATGACGTTTGAATTAGAATGAAGACAACACTGTAATGCAGACCATGTTAAACATGTAGACCAGTAATCTTGAAGCACAGCCCTCTAGGGAAAGTGTCCTTCGAGACACATGCGTGTTGAAGCCAAGGCACATCTACCAGTTAGGTATAAGCCAGTTAATGGGGCCATTAGAAGGACGGTAGAGAGCTTGGATGCTTGTTGTGGAGATGATTCAACCATATAAATATTGTGCATTGGACAAGGGACAAGTTGTGGGACATGGTCGTAGAAAACTGGAATTGAGGACCCCTGCTTATAGACAGTGCCATTATCTATGTGATGCCAATTATCAAGGCAAAGTCTACTACATTCCCTATTAAGGAACAAGATATAAAAGGGAGTCATCTGTGCTGACAATCTAAATGAATAATAACGATTACAAACAAACAATATTACCTTCTTTTTTGGGTACAAGACCAAGGTCCGAAAGACTGTTGGACTTGATAACGCGGGGGTCTAGGAACCCCGGAGCTCGGTCCTGCCATGAAACAGGGGAGGAAGTGAGGAATAGGATATGAGGTGGCGGTGGTGAGGCGAGTGAATAAAGATTACAGAATTTATTTTTAAAACTATATCTGTACCGCTTCAACAACAACAAAGTAATAATAAAAGCAATTGTTTACCTTGATAATTTGGTGGCACCGGCACCGCAGAACTTTCTCTGGCCGCTCCGGAACGGAACAGAGACGACAGTTCTGAATCCACTGTACCACTGCGGGCAGTCGTTGAATCGTTTAATGCGCCTGTCAAAGTACTGGTTGCCTTCGGAGAAGATAGAATGGTGTTTAAAATGGCAGCTGCCTGACCTATTCTCTCTCGTTTTGAACTAGAGTTAGCCAAGTTCGGTATAGCGAACTCTTTCTTCTTCGGCACTAGTTGGCGCCGGTTAATAATTCCTGTAATGCTGGCACCTAGTGGACAGACTGTATTACAGCAATTTTGCTATTTTTAATCAATCAGTTAATCAGATTTATTTATTTCTATAGCACATTTCAGCCACAAGAAAGTTTAAAGTTCTATATATATTTAAAAGCACAAAAATACTAAGTAATAGAACATACAGTGAGTCAACAATCGAAGCTTATAGTTTAGGATCAACGCATGCGCAGTTTGATCAAAAAATGATGCCCCGCCTCTTCAGTGACAATTCTCACACATTCAAAAAACGAGTCTCGCACTGACACATACATAAAACGAATCTCTGTCACACGTACAAAAAAAAGTCTTAGTACTGTGTGTGCAACTTTAGTCTTGTGTATGTGAGAGAGAAACATTGTGTGCGTGTGCGAGTTGTTGGTACAGTGTATGTGTGTGTGCGACAAGTTAGTACAGTGTATGTGTGCGAGAAAGATAAAATTTGTATGCGTGTGTGGCATTTTAGTAGTGTGTATACGCAATTTGAATATTTTTTGAGTGTGTGTGGGGTTTTTTTTTGAGTGTGCGTGAGTTTTTCGTACTGTGTGAGAGACAAAACGTAGATTTTGTCCGAAAAGGCCCCTCATAGAAAACTGTTCTATGCTCAGACAAATCAGAAATGGGAAACCAAAGATGCCACATCCTCTCTACTATAAAGGAGAGGAATCCAGCCTGTTATCAGCTCACAGTTCAAAAGCCTGCCTCTCTGATGGTATGGGGGTGCATTAGTGCCTATAGCATGAGCGGCTTACACATCTGTACAAGCACCAGAAAAATATATACAGGTGTTAGAGGAACATCTGCTTCCACCCAGGCATCTTTTTCAGGGAAGGTGTTGCATATTTCAGCAAGACAACATTAAACCACAGACTGCTTCATTCCAGCAGCAGGGCTTCATGTAGAAGAGTCCAGGAGCTGAACTGACCTGCCTGCAGTCCAGACCTCTCATCTATAGAAAACATTTGATGCATCATGAAATGAAAAGCACAACAAAGACTCTGGACTGTTGAACAGCTAGAATCCTCCATCAGACAAGAACGGGACAAAGATCCCCTCCAAAACCTCCTGCAGCTGCTCTCCTCGGCTCTTAAATATGTTGGTAGAAGAAGAGGGGGTGATCCACAGACGAATGTGGCTTGCCTCGTCTTTTACGACACCTGATGTTGCCTTAAAAATTAAACATTTTCTTATCTACCCCTGGAAATGGTGCACTTTGTTTTAGTTTAAACATTTAATAGGGTTTTTTTTTTAGTTTCACTGTGAATAAAATGTGGGTTTATGAGGTTTGCAAAATCGCTGCATTTTGTTGTTATTTTTCATTTAACACAATGTCCCAAGCGCGTCAGAATTGGGGTTGCAGGTGTACATTCTGTGATTACGTTCTGAGAGTCTCATTAAAGCACGCTCGGTGACATTTTGCTAACAGGAAATGCAAACGACTCCGACTGGCCGTGGGGGGGCAGCAGCCAATTTACTGAGAGGCCGATGTCCTCCCCCACCCCCCTTCCTGACGCCCCTGGGGATATTTGCTCCTCGCTTGCAGCCGAAGTTTCCTGTTTTGCAGAGAAGCGCAGAAGTGCAGCATCATCAGAATCTGAGGGCAGTGACTCTGTTTTTTTTTTTTATTCTGAGCAGCTTCATCACTCTAGAGCGACTCTCCTGATGTGCTCCGTGTACCTTTAAAAGGCTGAACTCGCCGGTCTGTGGATTCCACTCTGCTCAGCTGTGTGTGTGTGTGTGTGTGTGTGTGTGTGTGTGTTTCTTCCAGCAGTGACATGGCAGAGCAGCTGTGTGTGCTCTTGGCTGCATCCTCCTCATCATCATCATCCTAAAAAGCCATGGAGGTTCTGTGCGGAGCTCGAGCTGCTGTTTGGATCGTCCTGATCTCGGTGTCAGGTGGACTGAAGGCAGAGGACGGCGGAGGAGGAGGAATGGAGGAACTTGTCACCGAGAAGGAGGCAGAGGAAAGTCACAGACAGGACAGCGTCAACCTGCTGACATTCATCCTGCTGCTGACGCTGACGATCCTCACTATATGGCTCTTCAAGCACAGGCGGGTTCGGTTCCTCCACGAAACCGGGCTGGCGATGATTTACGGTGAGGCGTTCACGGACACGCAAACAGAAAAAAAAAAAACAGCCACCTTCCCGCAAAGCTTTGCACGATTTCAGGCTCCTCCCGAGTTCTTCCATCTAAAAACCCCGAGGTCTGAACTCTGACGCAGCTCCACGCGCCCTTGGTGGCTCCTAATTGGCCGGGCTCGTGCTAATTTCTAGAAGGTGCTTAAATCAATGAGCTTGCCTGCAGCCTTATTCTGACTGGCATGCGGACAGAGCTCAGTGCGCCCTGAGGAGGGATCAGGAAATTCAGTCATAGCTGAGGTTTGACCGTATAAAACATACAGTTCATACGTCAACACGTGGGCATTTTAGTCCTCTTTCAACCAGCGTGCCTGTCCTCTGCACCACTCGTAGTTTTCTCTCAAATCCCCCCAGAGTGCTGCGTTAGCACACCCAGACTCTCATAGACTTCCACTGTGTCTGAGCTCAGAATTTTCTTTTTTTTTTTTAATTAGATTTTTGCTTTTGCAGCTTCAGCGTGTGTGGCCAAATGGTTCTGAGATTTATTTTTGAACATAACTAGTAGGTTCTTGCACAGTTTGAGGCTTACTTTCTGCTTTGCATGTCTGTCTGCCTGTCTTATTGTGTGAACGCTGACTCAGCGTTCACACTGTTGTGTGTATGTTTTTATTTATTTTTATTTTTCCAGTCAAATCCCTTCTGCATACTTTGTGCTATCTTTAACCATTCAAATCTGAAAACATTCAGCTCGATCTGGAGTAGAGTGTCATGATATCTTGTATTTGTAATTGTTATGCTTTTCAAACTATTGAGCTTTATGTACAAAAATATTCATGTGTCGAAATGCATTGAGATGTCTTCAGCTCTTTCAAAACATTGTTCTCTTTGAAATCTGTTCTATCATACTTGGTCAAAACAACAATTTCCAAACAACTGCCACTGACAAAGTGCTGAACACAAAACAAGAAATGGTAAAAAGATAATGTTAAACACAAGAGACCATACAATTTAAAAAATATGATCATTTTAAACCCATTAAGACTATGATAAAGAAGTAGCTGGTTCCACAGTTTAGGAGCTACAACTGAAAAGACCCGATCACCTCTGTGGACCAGCCTGGACCTCGGGACTACTAAAGACCCGACCACCTCTGTGGACTGGCCTGGACCTCGGGACTACTAAAGACCCGACCACCTCTGTGGACCAGCCTGGACCTCGGGACTACTAAAGACCCGATCAGATTATTGCAATAGTCTTTTTACTTGTTGAAACAAAACCTCCTCTGCTCTCCTTCAGTCTGTGCAGGCTGTTAACTAAGACCAACAGAGGACCTCACAGAAGTCCTCTTCTTGCCTCTTTGCACTGGCTCCATGTGCACCTGAGGAGTAATATTAAAATTTTGGTTTAAACCTATAGGTTACTTCAGAGCCAGGGCTCCAAATGCATATAGGACCTTTTTAGGAGTCCCTATCTCCCTATCTAGTCAAATGCTGCTGGTGGTACCTCGAACCTGTTTCAAAACTCGTGGAGACCGAGCTTTTCAGGCGGTGTCTCCGAGGCTTTGGAACGCTCTCCCACTGTCCATACGCTGCACGGACTCCACAGACTCTACAGACTCCACAGACTCTTTTTAAGAAACATAGTTACATGTAAGGCTGCAGGAGTTCAGACAGCTATAGGAGCCTGTTCGTTCAGGTTTATAGTAAAACTTAAAAAACAATTCTAAAACGAACGTGACTTCTCAAAAATCTTAGTCAGTCAGTACTTCCAAATGTCACTTATTAACCACAGATCTCACAGTGCGGGGAAGCAGACTTTGGTTTGTTTTTGATGCTGAAAAGGCAAACTTATCCTTTGTGCTTTTCCAGCTAAGTTGCTTGCGTAGCTCATGAACCATGTGTCCCAGCAGGGAGTCATGGCATGGCAGAAGGTCAGAAGCAGAAAACCGTACGTCTCTGCAGCAATGTTATGTTTTCTAGGTTGGAGCTCAATTTCGAGGTGTGTTGTGCGTCAGTATGACGAGTTAAACAGCAACGCTCCGGTGCTCAACGGGAATTTCTGATTCGCCACCTTATTTACTAAAGTCTCAGTATGCTTTACGGTACTTTTTTAAATCATCCAGATCCATGGAAAGGACCTAGTTTTTGTCACTTCTGTTATCTGAGTGCATTTAGAAAACGAAACAACAGGTGGTTAGATTCTGCGCTGAACCAACTTCTGCATGTGTTTGTGTGGTTAGGTTGAAGCCAGAGCGTGACGCTCATGGTTCGCCCGGTACAGGAGACAATCAGGGGGTGCAGCGCTGGCAGCCTCGCTCTGCCCTGCCTCCTGCAGATAACTGCTGTCTGATCACAGGATTTACGTTCTCCTAACTGCCTGCCTCATTGCTTTGTTTCTGACTGGAACTCTCTCCACCAGATTTTTGTTTTTCCCCCATCAGCTTTCCATTTTTCTTTCTTTTCCTCTGCTGCTTGATTCTATAAAGCAGAAGCACATGAATATCTGTCTTTTGTCTTGAGAATTTGACTTGTTTGACTTTTAAATTGGTGGATTTTGCAATAAATGAAAAGCCTAGTGTTCCCAGAAGGAAAGCATATTGTCAAAGCTTTAAACTAAGATCATCTTATGTTGTATAAAATGATGGCATTAGAGTCATTTGGGTCAAACCTTTATGTGCGATCTGTTGGGAATGACTCTCAGCTAGCAGGTTTATGGCCATGAATCAATCCAGAAGGTTCTCGGATCTAACTATCCCTGTTATCCGTCCGTTAGGATTGTTGGTCGGTGTGATTCTGCGTTATGGCATTCCCGCCACCAGCTACCACAACAAGACGCCGCTGAGCTGCTCGCTGAAGGAGGGCCCTTCCAGCACCCTGCTGCTTAACGTCAGCGGCAAGTTCTTCGAGTACACCCTCAAAGGAGAGATCAACTCAAGGGAGATTCACAATGTGGAGCAGAACGATATGCTGCGCAAGGTAAAGGTTTTCACCTCGAAATGCACTGAGATCTCTTCAGTTCCTTTGAAACCAGCATACTTGCTCTGAGTTTCATTTTTGCTTCTTTTAGTTATTGTTCTGCTACTTTTAGCTATCTATTGCTACGTTTAGCTTTTAGCTACTGTTCCGCCACCAGTATCTTTTAACTAGCCTTTTGCTACTTAGCTACCATTGGGCTACTTTTAACTTTTACCCATTGTTCTGCTACATTTAGCCTTTTGCTACCGTTCTTCTACCAGTAACTTTTACCTAGCATTTTGCTACTTAAAATATTTAACTAACCTTTTGCTTCTTTTCGATAACATTTCTTCTTTTTGTTTTTAGCTACTTTTAGCTTTTAGATATTGTTCTGCTACATTTACCTAGCTTTTGCTTCTTTTAGCTACTGTTTTGTTACTAGTAGCTTTTAACTAGCCTTTTGCTGCTTAAAACTTTTAGCTAACATTTTGCTGCTATTAGATAACACTTTTAGACTTTTCATTTTTAGCTAGGGTTTTGTTGCTTCTGTCTTTTAGTCAGCATTTTGTACAGTTTTTTTTTTTAGGTTTTAGTTTGTGTTCTGCTTCTTTTAGCTTTAACTATTCAGTTTTAGCCTCTTCAGCACTCAACATTCACGCTGCATTTTTGCAGAAAATGCAATTTCTCTAGTTTTTACTCTCGTCTGCAGGTGACCTTTGACCCTGAAGTCTTCTTCAACATATTACTCCCGCCCATTATTTTTCATGCTGGCTACAGTCTAAAGAAGGTGAGACGTTACATTTGAAACTCAATACTTTTGACTGTTGCAGTACAAAGAAACGTGAGATGGCCCAGCAGGCGTACTGTATCTGCTGACACAAACAGGCTGGTTGACAGGACAGATGGTTCGCTCAAACTGTCTGTTTGAAGTGGGAAGTCCAGAGCAGATGTCTTTCATTTCCTTTCTGGCGTTTTGCTGGCACAGGCAAACGGCTGACACCAGGAGCAGTTTCTGCTTTTGATCGTTGTACCGGACCAAGATTTATCTGGAGACTTGCTTCGTGGTTTAGCCGCTTCGCCAGTAACACATCACCATGTTTGCAGTGTGAATGTCGAGCACAGCAGGTGGTCCGCTTCACGCTTCAAAAATGTTTGCTCCATTCACAATTGACTGAAATCAAGTGCCAATAAGCCTACATGGCATATGTTTCAGCCTTAAAAAGTATCAAAGGATATTAATGAAAGGAAATATTTAATGATATTCTGATTAAATATGTAGGCATGAAGAGCTGTTTTACTGCGAGATATTTTTATCTCTTTATCAACCATCTTTTATATAATTGCTTGTCTGTGTGTGTGTGTGTGTGTGTGTATGTTTGTTTGTCTGTCTTTTAGCTAAATACCTCATGAACCACTGAAAGGATTTTAATGAAACTCTCAGAAAGTAATCACCGGATGCACGTCTCCTGATTAACTTTCGTAGTCGACCCAATTCAAGTTGGCCGCCACAGCTAATCAACCTTAGCAAACAAACAAACAAAATGGATGTAACTCAGTGGATTTTGCAGATGCTGAGCTCAGATTTGGTGTGTGTGTCACGGACTGCGCAAAATCTTTCATTTGTATGAATCTTTTTAATTCCTGATTCCTAAACTTCACTTATAGGCCGAAAATTCACGTAGAAGTTATTGTTATACATGCTTTTCTACATTAAGTTTAATTATTCTTGACCTTTACTGTAGGGTAACATTTTTAGAAGATGAATGTTAAATGAATATAGCTCACTGACTTGTATGTTAAAGATTTAAACTACGAGTTTGTGTGATCTGTTGGTGTTTGGAGTATGTGATTGGGGTGACTCTCAGCTACTACCACACCAAATGCTGGCTCAGTAGCTGTAAAAATGACTGAGTTGTAGCCATTTTTGTGTTTGCTAAGATTGCTAAGCTGTGGCAGCCATCTTGAATAATTTTGAAAGGCAGGTTAAACTCTGTTAACTCCCAGTTAACTGAGTTAACAGTTAAACTCAGAGTTACACAGGTTTTGCCAGGATGTTGTCTTGCTCATGAGTACAGTAAGTGCATTTTATCCTTACTTTTGTTTTACCACAAACATCAGTTTTTATTGAGGCAACAATATCACTTTGGTTTCTGTAGCTGTAATAATCAGTTTACAGAAACATTTGACTTAGAAACTAGCAAATAGAGTTAAGCTAAAAACAGTCAGCACATCCATCTAGCCTTTACTGAAGGTATAGTTTAGAGTACCTATTCTTTTGCTTTTTTCATGAAAAATTTATATGTATATATATATCGAAAAGATATCTATTAGCGCAGCGTTAGCTTAGCATTAGCTGTGTAGCAGCAGTTTAGTTTTTGTGTTTCGAGAGTATTTCAAGCTGGAATTTGCTGAGTCAAACAAATGAAAGTCCTCAGGAAATGGGAACAAGACTGTCATGTCAGCACTAAAGGGTTATACTTTGTTTTATATAGATATGGGAATGGTATAGAAAAACACAGCACATACCCAAGATTGTAAAACAAAAAAGATGTTTACTTTAGTTTCATGTCATGTAGCTGAGCACCATCAGAGCTGAGCTGTCACATCTAATCTTCAAATTATCTGCTGTGTTTTGGATTTTTTTTTTTTTTTCTGTGTGAAAGTTGCTGAGGAAAAGACGTTTCCTGTAAAACTCTGAATCAACAGTTTGTGTTCCTTTGCACCGAGTCTGAGGCACCTCAGTTTGGAAAGAATCTGGAGCAACTTTTCTGCTTTTTTTTTTTTTCTTTCTTGTTTGTTTTAAAACTAGTCAAACAGCTGGATGTGTGTTAGTTTAACTCGCTCAGTCCAGCATTTAAAGATTTTTCTGAGAATGAGAAAGTTGTTTTCCAAAAACTCTTTTTTTTGTTGCTGTTGAACTTACACACACACACACACACACACACACACACACACACACGTTATGTCTCTCTATCTTTGGAGGGACTTTCCATTGACTTCCATTCATTTCTACACCCTAACTACAGCCTAACCCTGACAATTACCAGTACATACCTAACCCTAAACCAAACCTAAACTCAATTCACACCTTAGTCCTAAACCGAACCCCTAACCCAAAAACATAATTTCTCCTTGTGGGGACCAGGCTTTGGTCCCCACAAGGTAGTATATGTTAGGAAAATTGTCCCCACAATGTATCAAATACTTGGCCACAAATGTTTATATACTTCTTATATTTGATCTCTCACTCCATTGCAGAGACATTTTTTCAGGAATTTGGGCTCGATAATAACCTATGCCTTTCTTGGCACTGCCATCTCGTGCTTCGTTATTGGGTAAGTTTCTCCTTTTTTGTACAACCCCAATTCTGAAAAAGTTGAAATGTTGTGTAAAATCTAAACAAAAACATAATCTCGTGATTTGCAAGTCTCATAAACCCATTTTTTACTAAGAGTGAAACATAGTAAATGTATCAACTATTTAAACTAAGCAATTGTACAATTTCTTTTTAGAAAAAATGGGACAAGATCCATCTTTCCCACTGTGGATCATCTCCTCTTCTTTTAACAACAGTCTGTAAACATCTAGGAGCTGAGGAGAGCAGCTGCTGTTTTATTTTATTTTTTTGAGGGACTATTGTCCCATTCTGGTTTAAAGACGATTCTAGTTGTTCAACAACCCTGGGTCTTTGTCACCAAATACTTTTTATTAGTGAGAGGTCTGGACAGCAGGCAGGCCAGATCAGTACCTGAATTCTTTTACTACGAAGCCATGCTGTTGTAACGGATGCAGCTGTGGTTTAATACCGTCTTGCCCATGCCATAGACATCAATGCACCCCCATACCATCAGGGAGGCAGGCTTTGAAAATGTGTGCTGATAAAAGGCTGGATGGTCCCTCTCTTTATTAGCACAGAGGATGTGGTGTCTCTGGTTTTCAAAAAACAAAAAAAAAAAGTTTTGGTTTGTGTGACCACAGAATAGTTTTCCACTTTGCCTCAGTTCATTTTAATCGAGCTTTGGTCCAGAAAAGACAACACTGCATTAATAGCAGGTGTTCTCGTCTGGCTTCTTCTTTGCATGATAGAGCTTTAACTTGCATTGGTGGATGGCAATCAGATGTGTTTTAATACTGAGCTGCCTAGGGGACAGACAATCAAAGGCATCCAATAATGACTTTTGGACCAGTTCATCGTTTCTTTCTGCCCTCTCTGGTCCAAATCCAGGAATTTGATGTACGGTGTGGTGAAGCTGATGCAGGTGGTTGGACAGCTGACGGACAAGTTCTACTACACAGACTGCCTTTTCTTTGGTGCCATCATCTCCGCCACAGACCCAGGTACAACTCGCAGATAGAAGGACCAAGTCATAGCTGATTGTGTTCATTTGGATCTTGTTTGAATTAGCGTTTTTCTTCATGCGCAGTGACCGTGTTGGCCATCTTTAATGAGCTCCATGCTGACGGGGATCTCTACGCTCTGCTGTTTGGAGAGAGCGTCATGAATGACGCAGTGGCCATTGTGCTATCATCGTAAGTCTTCCTGCCCGATCCAGTTGTGGAATGAAGCTAAGAACATTTCGGCTGTTTGAGTTTGTTACTTGAGCAACATTTAAAGAGCATTTTATTTCATATTCTGTTACAATAGGAAAAAAAGGTTCTTTACTATATTATGCTGATGGCCAGCAGTTTGCAAATTAAAAGGTTTGCATTTATAAAACAAAAAGTAAGGTTTAGTTGACTGGGAAAGCTGAAAGCAATAGTTCAAATCTTTTAAAGTGGAGTTCTGTGGAAAGATTATGAATGATTATTAACTTACCTGTTGCAGACAGCTCTTTAAACAAACTCAGGTCCTGTCCACATGGGAATGCTGTTTTCCTTTCTTTCTTTTCTTTTTTTCTCTCTGGGCTGCTCCCGTCTGCAGAGGTCACCACAGTGAGCAAACTCGCACAATAGATTTTGATTTTTTTTTTAAAAATCTGAGTAGTTTTAAGAACTTAAAAGACTATCTAGAAGAAGTAAGATAATGATTGATCTTAGTCGTTCCACAGTACCTCACCTCAAAAGATCTGAACTATTCATTTATGTGCAGTGATTTACCTTTTATCATGTTTTTCTTTTTTTTAAAACAGTATTTACCATTTATGCTTTGAAAAAATTGCTTTGGTGTATACATTTAGCATAGGGATGCTTTACCTATTTTAAAACTTTTTCATACCTATTTACATTGACTTCATTTAAAGTGATTATCATTGTCACAGTTCAAACTCTGACTCTGCCTCTGCTGACATCATTATTAAAGCCACACAGACTAAATTCAGATTGGTCACATGGGAGACATGAAGGTACAGCTGCTCTTCTTCACAGACAGACAGCACTCTACCTCTACCTCTACCTCCCTCTACTGGCAAATTATTCATCCCCTGCTATTGTAAATACCCCCCCCCCCCCCCC
>NC_051453.1:20021413-20043073 GCF_001649575.2 Kryptolebias marmoratus | reverse complement strand
CCCCCCCCCCCCCTTCAGTAGATTTGTTCATAAATAGACTGTTTTGGCCAGAAAATATTAATCTTCATGAAGAACAGTGTCCTCAATAATAGGAAACTGAGTCAGTTTAAACCCCTGAATATAAAAACTAATTCATATCAAAGGCCTGTCATTCCTTTAAAGGAATGCATATCGCCCACCAGAGTTTCAACCCATCTTATGCTGAGGAGCGACAGGAGTTGTAGCCGTTTTAGTCAAAGCTTGAAAATAACGTTCTAAGAAAAAAGTCTGATGCGACATTGTGAGATGTCACATTCAGAGTATGAATTGTGAATGACCCTCAGCTACTACCACATCAAATTTGATCTCAGTATCTATAAAATTGACTGAGCTATAGCCAGTTTAGTGTTTTCTGAGGTTCGTTGTTGGTGGTGGCCATCTTGTATTAAAAAGTTATCATATATTAAAAGTTAAATGGTTATAAGAGGTACAGTCATCGATTTTTTTTTTCCCTTAAAGTTTCTTTCAGATTTGTCCTAACAGAGTTGACTGTGAATGATTAATGGCAACATAATAGGGGAATAATAATGCCAAAGAAATCAACTAGTGCCCCATTACACCTTGGAATGATGCTTTCATTTGGTCTCAAACCACAGATCTAACACTTTTTTCATATTCTCATAGTGTAATGTTTGTGTGTTTTTAATTTCCAGGTCTATTGTGGCCTACCAGCCCACCGGTGCGAACACACACAAGTTCGACGCCGCTGCCTTTTTCAAGTCAGTGGGTGTGTTCCTGGGGATCTTTAGTGGCTCCTTTGTGATGGGCGCAGCCACGGGAGTCGTCACCGCCCTCATATCCTTGCTCCGAAACAGCTCCGCTCGTTTCACGAAGCGGCAGTCGCGTTGTGCTTCATTACTGTGGTCAGTGGGAATGCAAAGTGGTGCGGTTCTTTAACTGGGTTCTACGTCACCAAGTTCACCAAGCTGCACTGCTTTCCGCTGCTGGAGACGGCCCTCTTCTTCCTCATGTCGTGGTGCACCTTCCTGCTGGCCGAGGCCTGCGGCTTCACAGGTGAGCTGGGGCCAGACTGGAGTTTAGCTTTAGCTCGGATGACAACAGGAATCTGAGACTTTAGTGTTGATTGATCGAAAGTTTCAATTTATAACTTGTTTTTCCAAGTTTGACAAACTGATTTAATCGATGTAATCTACCTCTTCCTATACAAGAGAAGCTGGAAATGTATTCAAAGTGTGTCTTTGTTTGCATAGAATTTAGTGGGTATTTTCTAAAGCAAATGGCAGCATCTGACGTCAGCTGTAGCACTTTAATGCAGCCTTTCTTTAGGAGTTGAAGGTTTCTGCTGGAACAACAGTGAAATATGAAACTGACAGTGGTCTAAAGTGGTCATATTTATGTGCAGATTAAGCAAAGTGCTGATAAACTGTGCTCTGAAACTAATTTCTCAGTTAGCCAAATAAAATGTAATGATGCCTTTTTAAATGTATGGTTCTGTAAAGAAGCACTGAGATGGCGGGTGCTCTGAGGAAATTTCTAGAAGGTCCGTGTGGCGACTGAACTGTTGTGTATTTACATCCCTCGGCCTGCCTGCGTAACGCAGTGTGTGTGAAATATGTGTTGCAGGTGTCGTGGCGGTGCTGTTTTGCGGCATCACGCAGGCTCACTACACCTACAACAACCTGTCTGAGGAGTCCACAAAACGCACCAAGCAGGTACCATCTGAACCCTCTTCCTTCATGCGGCCCTGTTGGCTCAGAACCCCCGGATAATCTGAACAGGGTGCTGGTGGCAGATGGCGCTGCGATCAGCCTGCTGTGACCTTAATCGGGGCTGTCTGAGGACATGGCTGCTCGGTTTCCCAGAGGGGGTTCAGTCCTGCGGGCAGACTGCAGATTAGCATGCAGACAACATGTAGCATGACACATTTAGGATGGGTATACATATATCCATCCGTTTTCTTTTACCTGCTTTTCCTTTTTGGGTCACGGGGGAGCTGATGTCTATCTCCAGCGCTCACTGTGTGAGAGGCGGGGGACACCCTGGACAGGTCACAAATCCATCACAGGGACACATGGAGACAACCATTCACACTCTGTATTCCCTCACACCTGGGGACAATTTAGATTTACCAGTGACCCGAATATGGAGTACCCAGAGAAAGCCCACGAGTGCACGGAGAGAACGTGTAAACTCCACCCAGGAAGGCTGGGAGGTTGACCTGAGACCTCTCTGTGAGGTGACAGCTCTAACCACTGCTCCACCGTGCCGCCCCAACACATCGAGGATCAGTATACAGACAGTAAATGGTGCTACATTTGTCAGGGTTGAGCAGCACCCATGAAAAACTTTCCATATCTTCTGTTACAGCAAAGAAATAATTGACCAAACACGAATGTCCTTCCTTTTAGTGTGATGTTTACTTAACTTGGATTAAACCAGACAAGGTTTTCCTGTTTGTTCTCTCTTTGGTCATAATGAAAGCACTACTTCTGAACTCACTGTGTGAGTCTTTTATTGTCACTGTACACAAATAATGGACTAAAACGCTGTTTTTACTCGTAGCTCTTTGAGGTTCTACACTTCCTGGCTGAGAATTTCATCTTCTCCTACATGGGCCTGGCTCTGTTCACCTTCCAGAATCACATTTTCAGCCCCATCTTCATCATCGGAGCCTTTGTATCCTTTCAGCCCCCCCCGCAGGGAGAACTTTAGCTCAACCTACTGTTCGTACAAAAAAACCCGACTCAGAGCTTCACAACATCGAACTGTTCCGGCTCCTTCACCAGCCTGTCAGATGGCCATATTCATAGGAAGAGCGCTCAACATTTACCCGCTCTCCTTTCTCCTCAACCTCGGCCGAAGAGACAAGATCAGAGGAAACATCCAGCACATGATGATGTTTGCAGGTATAATAAAATAAATAAAGTGTCCTTACTTATTCTGTTTGTCCTGACTGTGTGGTGATTATGGAGTTCTACACTCCGCAGGACTGCGAGGGGCGATGGCGTTCGCTTTAGCGATCCGGGACACCGCTACCTACGCCCGCCAGATGATGTTCACCACCACGCTGCTCATCGTCTTCTTCACCGTCTGGGTGTTTGGCGGGGGAACCACACCCATGCTGTCCTGGCTGCATATCAGGTGAGAGAGGCATTAAAATAAGTCATTTTGGTAGCTAACTCTGGAGAGGAGGGGAAGGTATGAGCGAAGTTTATTTTTAAAGGTCTCATTTAACTTTGGCGTTGAAGGTTGATGATTGATTTATGACAGCAATAAAAGCAAAAACATCCAATACTTTTTCTAGGCACTGTATTTTACTAATTAAGAAGAAAATATAAAAATTTAAATCTTCTCTTACAGCCACACTACAAATAGGAATAAAACTGGCTCCAGCTCGTGTAGGATTTGACTGGGGAGTTACTGCTTCACGTTAGAAAATGAAAACAATATATGTGAAAGAACAGCCTTTTAATCATTTAAATTGGGTATCAATATTTCTTCCTCAGTTAATTGCACCTTTTAAAACCTGAAATTTTAAATTACACCCTTTATGAAATATGGTAAAACATAAAGATTGTATGTCTAAATGAGCAATAATTCCCTTTAATGTTGATAATCCATTGATCTAATATACATCCTTATATGTAAATTTGGAATTTTTATTTGTCCAATGTATGAAATCAGTGTCTGGGAGATAAAATGTTAAGATTTTAAATTTGGGGGGTATTTTTTGCCTGCTGGTTTTTGCCTTTATTTCCTCCTTCGAGACCAATCTGCTCTTCATTTTATTTATTTTTTGAAGGATCTTCAGCCGACCAAGAGATGGAGCTAGAGTTCTCTACTAATATTCACTTTCAAGCTCAAAGTTCCTCTCTGCAGAGCCACTGGGCTTTCTGTCGGATACACTTTTGCGTTTGTCCTAAAGTAAATTGAATTTAATCATCAGACGGACACCGCAGAAGCTGTTCAAACTCAGGATGTTTCGCGTTGCGCTGCAGTGATGTTATTTGTCTGTGTAGAGCACAGCTTATATCTGCTTGCTGTCTGACTGTGATGCACTGAGAGCTTTTAGTTACTGCCATAAAGCGGATTATCTCTTTTCCAGCAGCAGCAGCCTGAGTGCACAAGTGCTGTTTAATATGAGTAATGCCCCCTCGAACCAGGCTGAACTATTGTTTGGTGGACGTTTAGAGCCCTGCCAAAATCTCCTCATGAGCCCATCGCCGTGGTTACCAGGACGTGTTGTATAGCATGTAAATGTCAGCCGAGTTCCTCCAGGATTTCTGTATAACCCCATGTTACTGTACGCATGTAAACTTGCGCTGAATGAGCGCAGGCCTTCTTATAGCACCCAGCTTTGTAAGGGAGCTTCTCTTCCTCTCCTTATTAATCTGCAGGATGGCATTTGTAACTTGAAGCAGGATTCAATGGAAAAGTTATGAGCAATCAGTATCTTACCTGTTGTAAATGGCTCATTGAAGAAACTTTAGTTTAAGTCCGATAAGATTGACTGGCTAACCTGAGTAGGGTCAAGATTAAAGTAGGTTACTGCCGTCTTGAAAAACATTTCCCAGCAGTTCATCCATCCATTTTCTTTACCCGCTTCTCCTTTCCGTGTCGCGGACAGCTGGTGTCTGTCTCCAGCAGAAGGTGTGGGACACCCTGGACAGGTTGCAAGTCCAACGCAGAGACGCATAGAGACGAACAACCAGCAGTTCATGCATACTCGATTTACTAAATCTTTACAGCACTGTTGGTTTTGCGTTACACATTTATCTACAGGAAATTCAGTCCTGTCAGACTTGTCCACTTAATCACTTTATAGTGCCCTATATGATGAGGCAGCCATTTTGTAGTTCTGTTCAAAATTACCTCCTATTCTTCTTAAATTCAGGTCCATATTCCGGTGTTTGTTAGTGTTTATTTGTGCAACAACTAACTGTGAAAACTTGGTGCACATTTATGAAGTACGCTGCATTTAAGTAGTAGTGTTTGAAATGCAAAAACACAGGGCTGTTTTCTACCTTCTACAAGTCAATAACTGAGAGAACTTTTCACAAACAGCCTAGTTCTGCAGTCTGAGGCTATCTACAACAGGTAAGATAATACAGGAATGGTTCACGACCCTTCCACAGGACTCCATTTCAAAATGTCCTTTTAAAGCTGGGTTCAGCAGGTTTCCTTCAGGTCTTTCAATGTTTGACATTTTAACTTTTCAGAAGTCTTTTATTTGTAGTCAGTCAATACTGGCCAATAAGTCAGTGATCTTAAAAAAAAAACAAAACAAAAAAAGAACACTCAGTTCAACGGATAAACCCGCAGACATGATATTCCTAAAAAAAAGTTCTTAAAAACTTATTACAATCATTTGTACTGACTGAACAGATAGCAACTGGAGTTTGTTTTTTCAGTCCCAACAGTGTTTCACCTTCGGTCCTGAAGGCTTCTTCTGTTTTTAGTGGATGGTTGTTGACGTCACGAAGCTGCTTGTCATGAGGGTTGAGCTCAGCTGCTGGTTGTTTACTGACCTGATGATATTCAGGCTCTTAGAACCACCTTATCCTGGATGACTGAGAATCTCTGCCGACACTGTGGGCTTTATAAACATAAAAACAGTTCCTCTGAACCTGGTCATGTGCATGGACTGGACTACAAAGAAGTGAGAAAAGAAGCCCGTGTTCATAGTAAACAATTTGAAAGACATCCCGGAGAGTTGCAGATCAAAACCACTGTCAGAGTTTTAAGAAATTCTGAATAAATAATTACAAATGCCTAAACTGACCAGTCTCCCATGAAGTCCAGCTCTGTGCAGCTAAAGGTGGACAGATCCTCCATCAGGGCTACCTTGAATGTATCTCTGATGCAGGTTTGCTGTGGCAGCATAACATTTCCGTTTTCTAATGAAGGACCTATCATTTCTTGAAGGAAGGCACATCACCTGTTGCCTTTTTACACCAGAGTTTCAATCATCTTGCCTGAAAAATGATAGCGCTGGAGCCGTGTTGGGTAAATCTCGATAATAACTACACGTGAGATTTTTATGCAATATTGTGAAATCTCGCACAATCTGTCAGTGCTCAGGGTACGTGTTGGTAAAAACTCTCAGCTACTACCACACCAAATTTTAGCTCAACATCTACGAAATTGACTAAGTTTTAGCCATTTATGTGTTGGGTAATATGGAGTAGCTGTGGCGGCCGTCTTGAATTGGATTGGCTCCGAAAGTTAACCAGTTGTGCACGTAGATTCATTAATTACTTCCTGAGAGTTTAATTAAAATCTGCCAAGTGGTTTATGAGAGATTTTGCTACAATCAAATTTGAAATCCGTTTAAATTCCATGCTGTAGTTCAACAAAACAGAAAACAAAGCAAGGGGGTGAATAATTTTGCAACCCATCATGCGTGACACGTTTAGACAAATGCTACCACAGCAAAATTTTGGACAAATGAAGCCATTCCTGGAAATCTATGACTTGGCTAGAAAAGAAAATGTGTAATGTTTCTTTTTAAAAAAAACAACAAAAACAAAACAAAACAAGGACCAGATAAACTAATAATTAGATTTTCCCATAAGAGTCTCATTGTAATATGTTAACACTTTTATTCCATTTATACATGTGTAAAACAGGGAGAAGTTAAGATGTTTTGATGGTTAAAAATAAAAAAGGTGTGATAAATGGAGCTTTACACTGACTGTAACAAAAATAGCCAACAAATAAGCAGTGAGAGGAGCTGAGTCGTTTCAGTGTTTGAACATCTGTTAAAACCCACTGCCAACTAAGGGGATCAGTCCGGGTTCCCAAAACAGAGGAATATTTTCAGCCTCGACCGTTGCCAATTACAGCCATTAAAACCCTCAGTGAGACTCCTATTTACAGGACACACAGTCTTCCTTTAAAGGGAACATAGCAAAATGTTTACATTTCTGTGCTTGATGGCATATATCTGTGTCCAGAGTTACTATCAACTCAGAAACAGATGTTTGCTCGGAAAAATGTAAGCACTGTGTGATAAAACCAGAAGTGTTTAGAGATTTGAGATGGATACGAGTCCCCCAGTTTCTCTTTAGAATATCTAATCCACAAAAAAAGTGTATTTTTTTTTTTAATCACAAAACCATAGCCCCATCAGTAGCTTCCCTTCAAATAAGTTTTTGATGTGTGTTTGTGACGCGACAGATTTGGAAACGTCAAAAGATTTCCAGAAGAGGATCGCCAGCACGGAAAGTGGAAGTATTTAAGGTGTCGTATGTAAAGTGCTTCGCTTTCAACAAACGGTGTGGTGTAAAGCCTGTCTCTTATTTATTTTTTTATTTTCATACTTTTGGGGTTTATATTGTTTCCTTTCGGTAAAGGGTGACTTTAGCTGGCTGTAGAAATGACTGCGTCGCGCCCCAGCCAGGCTCTGTAGGGGGCTTTGCAGCTTGAGAAATTACCTCAACAGGATGCAGTAAAAACACTTTAGTCAAGGCTGCTCTTTGTGATGTGAAACTCAAAGCCTGTTCCTTTTTTATTTCTGGTGACTATTTTCTACAGCAATAGGGACCAAATCACAGAGTTTTTGCTGAAGCAGCTCAACACGTTTGGCACAGACGCTGATTTGAAACATATGTGCAAAGAGAGGAAAGTAGAAAGGAACTGTGAATTGTGTCAAGATTGTTTCCGTTTTTGGGGGTTTTTTTTGTCGTTGTTTTTTTGTTTAGGATTTGCTCGACAGAATCCTACAAATAAAATTGCTTGCAAGGGAATATTTGATGGATTAAAGGAGAGGCGTGGATGTTTTCAGGATTAGGATTAAAGGTTTTTGAGTCAATTGAAGTCAGAAATGTGCATGTTTTAGAGTATCCAAAATGCTTTTTTAATTATGATTTTCTTGTCATGCTCTAAACAACGAGCACTGAATTGTGCTGTCATCTTCTGGGGCCCCATGATTGTCGAGTCCAGTCCATTCCTCACAGACCCTTCTTGTTGCTGCAGCATTTCCATCACTAGCGTGCCCTTTGCAAGCCCCTTGGCATCCTTGCAACCTTCACCCGCTGATTCTCTCTGTGTGTGGCGTTTAGCAGAAAGGAGAAAGCCCCAGAAGACATTTAGAGATTTGTGCCCTCCTACTTTTCAAGCTACCGGGTTAAAAACGGCAACAGGGGACTTTCAGAAACTGGTGACTCATTTGCCCAGGAAGTATCATTTCTGTGTGCCGTAACTGCAGTGTCAGATATAATTTAAACTTTATCCTTGACAGGCGACATGTCTCTGCATTAACCTTCATCCAAAAGCATTAGTTAATGTGAACTGAAAAGCCCTCCCTTTGAAAAGCTGCCAGGATTCATTTTTAATACTTTTCATTTAAGACGCCTTGGGGAAATTAGTTACTGCCTGTTAGGAAAGCTGAAAACGAGCTCAGTAATTTTAATCTTGTTGCATAAATTAAAAAAAAAATCTCTTTCTCTTACAAAGAAATGCTACTTTCGGTGCTGCACATTACCAGTATTGACTGTTTAGCCTAGCGCAGGTCAACAAAAGAAATTCAAACAAAAACAGTCCGCCTTAATGATTGATTTTGATTTAAAAAGATCAATTGGTAAAAGTTGGAGAGTCTGAAAGTGTTTTTTCTTTTTCTTTCTTTCCAAATATTTTCAATTAGAATTTTCTACTTTACAGACACACGAAAACAACAAAACAGAAAACAATCGACATACAGTACAACCCCACCCATCCCTCCCCCAAAAAAACCACAACCCCAGGGCTCACTCTATCTA
The DNA here is from genome assembly GCF_001649575.2 of Kryptolebias marmoratus. Classification (NCBI taxonomy): domain Eukaryota; kingdom Metazoa; phylum Chordata; class Actinopteri; order Cyprinodontiformes; family Rivulidae; genus Kryptolebias; species Kryptolebias marmoratus. The sequence goes on along the minus strand of NC_051453.1, from coordinate 20,034,314 downwards.
CACAAAAAGAAAAGAAACATTAACTCTACATGTTACAGTGTTTGACAAGATGTAGGAAGAGAAACCAAATATCTTTAAAGTCTTCAAGCTTTCCTTTTGTTATACATGTCAGTTTTTCCATTGCCAGGTTGTTGCTCAATAGTTTGATCCATTCATTTATCTTTGGTCTTTCCGTGTTCCTCTACTTCAGCGCAATCACATGTTTAGCCTGTAAAAGGCAAAAACTCACAAGTTTCTTTCTTTAAATCCATCCAGAAAAATGTGCAGTAAGCAAAGTTTACTGTCCATCGGAACATCCTGCTCAATCAAACGGGAAATGGACATGATAACCTCCTTCCAGAAAGTTTGAAGCTCTATACATTGCCACATACAATGGAAAAGAGTACCCTTATCTACATTACATTTAACACAAACGTCAGGAATATTTGAATTGAAATGGTGAAGTCTTACAGGAGTGATATAAGTTCTAAATAACCATTTGTATTGTAATAGCCTAAACTTTGTGTTAATAGTTTGCGTTTGTGCCAATAGACATGAGTTATTCCATTCATCCTCAGGGATTTCCATGCTTGTAAATATGAGAGACTATTTTCTTTTAAAGCTAAAAGTAAAATATTATAAAATTTGGAAAGTAGGCCTCTACTCTGATTACGGTGAATGGCTATATTCTCTATGGTAAAGAGTGAAGGTTCAGATGTAGATTTCAATGAGGCAGTTACGAAGCTTCTAATCTGTAAATACTTGAAAAAGTGCTTTAGGGGCAGACTGTATTTGTTTACCAGTTGTCCTGAGGACATTAAAACTCCTTCACTATAAAGGTCCTCTATTATATTAACAAATAAAAATAACAAGTAGCAACACAAAGCTGCGCTGCACAATAGTACAGCTTAATGTTCGGCACTCTAAGCCCACCTCTATCGTAGGGCAGATAAAGAAGAGAGAGTCGCAATCTGGGGCGTTTATTGTTCCATATAAATTTGGTAAAGGCTTTATCCATAGAAGAAGAGAAGGAAGCTGGAATGTGTAAAGGAATGGACTGGAAAAGGTATAGGAACTTTGGGAGAATGGACATTTTAATAATGTTAATACGACCTATCATTGAGATTGGCATCTCATTCCATCTTTCTAGGGAATCTAATATCTTTTGAACTAAAGGATCATAATTTATAGAAACTATTTTCTCTATATCTGGGTCAATCTTAATTCCTAGGTAGGTAAAGCCCTCATAGGTACATGTGCATTGTGTTTGTATTGGATGGTTGTTTCTGTTCAGCAATAATAAGGAGCTTTTCTTTTGTTAACTTAATATCCTGAGAATTCTCCAGATTCCTTCAGAATTTTATCAACAGCCTGAACAGACTCTTCCAGATTAGCTAAAAACAAAACATGCATCTTGAAAGTTGATTGTTTGTTACAACTTTAGCTACTGGCTCAGTGTATAATAACTTCTGAAAGTGTTTTATTTATTTATTTAAAAAAAACTCTTCTACTGACCAGAGTTTTGTCAAATTTTCAAAAAGAAAAGCAAATTAGCAAAGTAGCAGTTTTTTCGGGGAAAAAAAAGGTTGATAATAGAAATAGTTTGGAGATGATGAGTTTTTAGTAGTCCTGCATGTCATTTTAACAGATTTATGACTGGTTTCCCATCAAACACACAAAAAGAAGTTATTAAAACCTTCAGATTTATTGATTTTCTTAAAATATGGAGCCCAGCAAGTGCCAGGTGTAGAAATAAAAGCATTTGTAAGTGGTGTATTCCCTTGTTTTGGTAAATCTGTGCGCTGTAGAGGATTTTATGGACACGATTTACAATAAGCTGCTTGTTTATTGTCACTACAGGCAATTCTTCATAAAGAATATAAACTGCTCACTTCAGAGTCCAGGTTTCCACTTTTTTAAAAGAGTATTTTGGACACTTTGTAAGTAGGGTTCTGTGGATAACCAAAATAATATTATCTCTGCTTGGAGTGTATTGACGAGCTACAGGTGATCTGTCCGAGCAAACCAAAGCTTTTTTTTATTTTCTTAAAACTAACAAAGTCTTTAAAATTTCGTAGTGATTCTAGCAAATGCCAAATCTTTACACAGTTTGATGCTATGCATTTATTTTAACAGAAATATAGGAACATTCCTGCGGGAAGTGCCTACAGGCTGCTTAAATGCTTCACATGTTGCAGCTTGCAAGTGGTCTCCAGACTCCTGTTTCTCAGCCGGTGTCATGTTGACTTCTGTTTCCCTGAGATTTGGTCCCCCCTGAAAACGCAGCTGAACACAACACCTGCTGCATGTGGTTCTCCTCTATTATTTCCACACTCGGCACTAGCTGGGCTCCATATTTATGCTGTTTCTCCATACACAGTTGTTTTTTTTGTTTTAATTATTATTCATTTCTTTTGCATTTAGATAACATAAATAATTTGTTGGTCACTTATATAGGCATTGTTTATACGACTAAACAATCTGAAACCCGAGCTTGCCTCGTGTTTTTTGGGTCAACATAAGTGTTATGTAAAACGAACATAGTTTTATTTGTGCTATAGCCTTTAAAATGCATTGATTTTAAACAAGGACATTTTGAGTGTGGTTTTGGGTCCGTTTTGCTCACTTTCCTTCAGTTTTCCTGCATGTGAAACTTTCCCCTCTCACAGGGTCATTGGTGCCTGGCTGATTTTCCGCACAGCTAACAATCTGGGTCACATCTGAGGTTAAGGGTTTTGGGTTGCGAGGCAAAAAGTAATTAAACCAAACTTCACTTGTCTCAGTGACACCTCCCCACCTTCATCTGTATTGGGTTAAATCCTGATTTGTGGCTTTTCTTCCCACCAAACAAGGTTTAGCACATTAGCACTTTAATTCTGTGCTGCTGCATTTGTCCCAGCCAGTAATTGTTGCTAATCACATCTCAGGAGCTCATTTTCTTTCTACTTTTCCATCCCTTGTTGACAGGGTTGGTGTGGATCCAGATCAAGACCAGCAGCCGTCTGGAGACAGCTTCCAGGTCCTGCAGGGGGTGAGGATCTCACTCCGATCAGACCTCTTCCACTTTCTGCTCACGTGGCTGAAAGTCGTCCTGTTCTGCTATTTTATGTGGATGTGGTTTAAAGTCAGCAGATCTAAACGCCTGGAGATTTTATTGAAAAAGTTGAAATGAACAAATACATATTTTAGTTACTTGTTTGTGCCATTCTGTTGATTATAATTGATTAATTTGGTAATACAACTTGATGGCTCAGAATACACTGAAGTTGATTTTGCTTTGGACTTCTGATCAGCCACGCATGTAAAATCATAAGTGTTGCAGTTTGACTGCGTTCACTTTTAATACCTAACTGTGGAAAATGCTTTTGATGGTGGAAACTGTTGAAACACCATGTTTCCTAAAATGTCTTTCATCCAACTGCCTCTGATTGGTAATCGTTTTTAGTTTTATTTATTTAAGAGCTTTGCATTTTTTAAAATTTTTGCTTTTATGTTTGATGAACTCACAGCCCTAAAGACCCATAATAGAAGTTTTCAATAACTTCTGCATAACTTAAGGAACTACAGAGGAATAAAGCAGCTGAACCACACCGTGAAAATATGGGATGTTTGCTTTGAGAGGGTGTTTTTGTGAAACATGATTTGGTACCATAAGAGGAACTGTGGTTCTGTATGAGGAAGTCAGGTGCGGCAGGGATGCATGTGAGAGTAGTGCGAGGACGGAGTGACTGTGAGATGTGCAGTAGAAGTGACAGATCGGCTCAAGGTGGGAGTTGGACCACATCGGGGGTCAACTTCGACCCCCTTTTTGCTTTGTGGTGACGGACAGGTTGACAGAGGAGGTCAGGCAGGCGTCTACGTGGACGCTGTGATCTGCAGTGATCTGCAGTGAGAATAGGGAGCGGGTGGAGGAGAGCCTGGAGAGGTGGGGGTATACTCTGGAGAGAGGGGGGGTGAAAGCCAGGAGAATCAAAATTGAATGTTGAATATGAGGCTGGCAGGAAGGAAGACGAGTGGAAGACCACAGATAGTTCCTGGATGAAGTGATGGAGGATACGCAGAGGGTTGGTGAGATGGAGGAGGGTGCTGGGAGAGGGGGAGATGGAGGCAGATGATCTTTTGTAGCAACCTCTAACAGGAGCAGCTGAAAGAAAATGACCTAATCCATGCAATGACACTGAGGAATCAAATGAGTTGGGTTATTTTATTATCAGAACATGTCAACCTGGATCCTATAAAAGTATGTTTTATGTGTTTCTCCAGGATGGCGTCCAGGCTGAGGGACAAAGTAAAACCAAACAGGAGAGCGCGTGGCTCTTCAGGCGGTGGTACACCTTTGATCACAAGTATCCTTTATAACGTGCATCATTTGTGACCTGACCACAAAGTAAATATTTGCATGATCTCATTCAGCTCTGTGTGCCAGTAGCAGGTCCCCTAACCAGTCAGGATGATTGTCCGGTGCCCTATTTTCTGTTTGATGGCTCATCCTGAGTGTGCCATCAGATTAACGAGAATGGATCTGCAAAATGTTTGCGTTTGCTGCTCAGCCTAGTGACAAAACACGAGTTAATGTGTTTAGCAGCTCATCCTTGCATTTCCTCCACCCTTCCCATCTCTGCGGAGCAATCGTCTCCCCAGGTGGCTGATTGTGTTCCTGCTTTTAGGTGGAGCAGCTGGCGACACACGCCACGTGGGGTTGGATTTACTGCGTTTCCCAGCACTGACACGTTTCTGACACAAAGCTTTATTTCTGACCGCTGCTTTGAGTAACCCAAGAATGACGGATGGAGCCGACTGCTTCTATCCCCAACTGTAGGTTTGAGCTTTTGAGATGGTTTCCTGAGATAAAATTGAAGTTAAATTCTTTTTCTTTTCTTTTTTTGGCCATAGTTGTTACAAAAGAAGGAGGAAAGTGTGGTAATAAATAGATGAAAATACTCTGATGTTGTCATTGTTACCATGGTTCAGTGGTGATGTTTGCCACAAGTTTGTGCCACTGTTCCCTTAAGGGTCAGAAGTTAAGAAGTTTGGGAATCATTGCCCTAATCATTAATAATCCACTGAGATGTTTAGACTGCGGCTAATTTCAGCAGTTTCTTACTGTTTTTTCTTTACGTTGGATCGTGCATTGCTACCGTTCTCCACAACTTTTGTATTGTCAGATTGTGTAAGAGATTTGGAAAGGTTGTTGCGCCTGCTTTTACCAACGTTTTAATAATCGCTGAGCAGCTTGTGTTCTCCTTAACAAACCCTCAGTTACCTAAAGCCCATTCTGACACACAGCGGTCCACCTCTCACCTCCACCCTGCCAAGTTACTGCGGGCCGCTGGCGAGCTGTCTGACCAGTCCACGGGCGTACGAAGTGAGTATTTTTATCTTTTATTTTGAGAAACATTGAGTTCTGGATGATGTCCCCTTATCAGTAAAAAGGTTACTGTGAAACGACACCACTGTTTAACATTATCTCATCTTGGCGCCCTAAACACACTACTCTAGATATGTATTTGCACCTCCCATCCACACTGTTTTTGGTGAGGGGGAAAATGGATATTTTTAAAAAACACTTTCTATAGCAGAGCTTTTTAAAGCCTAATTTTCTAGTTTTCTGCATCATCATATCTCCTATTTTGCTCATGCCTACTATCGTGCCCTAAAAACACAAATATAAAGCTGTTTCTAGACGTTTTTCTTGATTCTTTTGCTGTCAAACTTTGATAAAGTGCTGACATGAAGAATTCAGAGAATCTTTAACCAAGCTAGGAATGTTATTTCCAGCGTAGCGTCTTGTCGGATTACCTTTTCTCATTCAAATGTGTTTGCTTTCTAACTTTCATTTTAATCCTATTTTTTAACTATAATTTTAATTACATCATTGTATAAAATTCTGTTTTTACTTGAGCCCTGTTTACACAATGCTGGTTTAGAGTTCTGATGCAATCCGGCCGATCGGATTCTCTGACACCGAAACTTCTTGAACCCAGGTGTCAGAGTGAAAGTTTTTGAATATTCCCAGAACTGGTGGGAAATCACACATGCGCACTACGGGTGGCTGCAATCAACATTTTGGGCGAATTGATCAACAACAGTAACAAAGGCAAATAGCAGAGCGCTGTTTGTGATGCTCGCCATTTTCAACGAGCAGCAGCAACCCAACCTCACCGTTGGTCCAAACGAACATCGACTTTGGGTGTAACTGCTTTCATTCTGGAGAGACTGAAGCGCGTGTCGTTGAAATACAAAAATCACAGCACCAGCTAGTGATCTGGCATGTAAACTACAGCGGATTAAAGCTTAAACTTTCAACATCGAAAAATCTCAACGTTTCCAGGAGATGGTTCACGTGTAAACAGGGTGTTAGCTGTTATGGGGTCCTGAGTTTAGGTCACTAAAGGGAAAAAAAACAGACTGTAGCATTTGACTACAACATAAAATTGCAAAAAACAACGTGAGTTTGAATGCTTTCTGAAGCCTCTGTGGGTGAAACAGTTTCTCTCTCTTCGTGTGTTCAGTCCTAAAACACTGCCTGAGGAATCTTGTCTGGGAACACTGAGGATTTTTCTCTATGGAGAACTCTAATACTGTCAAAGTATTCTCAGTGTCTCCCAGTGAACACAGTAAGAATTAAGGCCTTCAGCCAAAAGGACAAAACCGGATGGTTGCGTTCACCCGACACAAGAGGCTCCTTTCAGCTCCACCTCAATGACGACCAGTGTTCCGACAGGCACTGCGCTCTGACATTTTAAACACAGAAAAACCCATTCAAGTTTCAGTCACGCCTGCTTTATTATTATAAAACCCTTTCATGTCAAATTCTTAATGTAAGGGCCCTTTTGTTTAGCCAACCTTAAATTAGATTCATGTGCTTCTCAGTAAGCGTAGATTATTAAAAAAAAACAACAACCTTGAACTCAGCACATGAAAATATTTCCTTTTCTTGGTTTGTAGCTTTTGGTTTACCAGCTCAGGGCTGCCTGCCAGGCCACTCATGGGTTTAGGGTGCTGCTTGGTTAATTAGGGCCTGTCAGAGCACAGTTTTCACCCAGTGTGGAGAGACCAGTTTAGATAAAGCTCACTGCCTGTTTCCTCTTCTTATTTCATATAATGAATNACAAAGTGAAGATTCAATCTAATCTGCTGGCTTCCTTAGATGGATAATCAATCAATCAATCAATCAATCCTCTTTATTTGAGACTCGGTTGAGGTCCATACAAAAAGAAAAAAGATAACTTTTACTAGTTGGCTTTTAAAATGTGTGTCAGTGTTTTTGTACAGTGACCTGAGATGACTTTTGTTGTGACTTGGCAATATATAAATAAACTGAATTGAACTGAATTAAATTAAATTTAAAAAAAAAAAAATATATATATATATATATATATATATATATATACACTCAGAGTATGTGTTGTGAATGACTCACAGCTACTACCACATCAAATTTGACCTCAATATGAGTAAATTTGACTGAGTTATAGCCATTTTTTATTTATTTTTTTGTCGACTAACATTGACTAACTGTGGCAGTCAAATTTTAGCACAATATCTGTAAAATTAACTAAATTAAAGATATTTTGGGGTTTTTTTTCTTCTGAAGTGCATTAGTTGTGGCAGACATGTTTAATTGGGTTGTTTAAAGATGGCTGTTGTAGATGTACACCCATTCATTATTTCCTGAAGGTTTTATTCAAATCCATCCAGCAGATTAGGAGATATTTTGCTGACAGACGGGCAAAGTTCACTGGAAATAGTTGATGACAAAATTTTCTACAAAGCACTTTTGCAATCTCTTAGTGCTCAGAATATGTGTTAGGGATCAGTCTCAGCTACTACCACGCTGAATTTGATGTCAGTATCTGTAAAGTTGACTGTTAGAGCCATTTTGTGCTTTAAGGTTAGTTGGCGGCCATCTTACATTTGGGTTGGCTCCAAAGATGTACAGCCAGTGAGTACTTCCTGTAAGTTTCAATAAAACCTATGCAGTAGTTCATGAAACATTTTGCTAACAGGCAGACACATGAGCACGCACAGCCACAGGCAAAACCATGACTGCCAGCCTTTTGCCCTTTGGTGGCGGGTGATAAGAATGCAAAAACGGTAATCTCCTAAAATGGGTCCTAAACACATTTTAATGCTTGTAAAAAAATATTTTACAAGCGTCATTCATCAGGACTCAGATGAGCACTTTGTTTGGGACTATTTTCAGCCGGATGGCAGTTCTCTTCGTCTGACCTCTGCTGCAGCAGGCGATGCAGCGTTGGACATGGCTGCACTTGTTATTGTTACCAGTTCAATTTAAAGTGGGCCTTTTTTATGTTTAAAAAAAACAGTGGATTTATTTGTTCAGCCTTCCCTATTTCTCTTCAAGGATGATTGTCAGAGGGGCCTGGTTATGTCATTTTTTCATCTGAATAATCCTTTCATTGACCTGGCATTGGCTCGTCCTGTTCTCCCCGAGGACATGGATCAACTATCGACTGCCAGTTGGTCAATTAGAGCTGAGAGGACTTTGTGTCGTTCAGCTTTTTATTATTAAACTAGAATTCAACACGTGGTTTTTGTATCGAGCGTGTAGCGCTGGCTTGTTCAACAAGCGGCTCGTGGGCCGAAAACTGCCCTTTTTTTTTAAAAAACATTTTTAGGCCCCCACAAAGCTGGTAAGTCTTTGTGACTGACCCATCCTTCTGACCTGCGCAAAAGGCACTAAGGCTAACAACAGTTAAAGGCACATTAGCTAAGCTCAATAAAAGCACCAGGATGTCTCTTTCACAGCCAAAAAGATAGAAAGTAGTAAATTAAATTTGTAATTTTTGATTTTTTTTTTTTTTTTTTTTTACGCAACCAAAAGCAACCAGTGTTTAATAATACGTTGTGAAAGAACAGCGTTGTAACCATTTTGGTCAAACCTTAAACAGAAATGTGTAGCGTCATGCTATGTTGCATAATGTCACACTCAGAGCAAATGTTGTTTAATTTTAGCTTAATAACTGTGAAACTGAGTCATAATCATTTTTTCGGGATCTGTGGCAGCCACCTTGAATGGGCTGGTTCTCAAAGTTTAATCAGTTGTAGATGTATATCCAGGGATTCCGTTCTGCAAGTTTCTTTGGAAAATTGTCCAGAGGTTCATGACATATATTAGTAACAGATAGACATGAGCAAAAGCATTCATTCACCTTCACCTTACAGTGGGGGATGATAAATAAAACCCCCAGTAGTTTTTAAATATGGCTCCCTTACAGCTGAAGTTGAATAGCCCTGATGAAGCACTGAATGACTGAATCTGGCAGCTCATATGTGCTGTCTAAGGTCTAAGGTTAATTTGTGTCATGCTCTGAGCAGCCTGTGGGTTCACCTTCCTCTGCTTACTTCCCTCCTCCCTTCCTTTCTGTAAATCCAGTCCCTTAAAGCTCCGTCATACTCTACAAGACGTTAGGAAGTCGGTTTGCGGTCATGTGGTTGTGAGGCGTTTGTTTTCGCACGCACCTTTCATAGTCCACAAGACACTCGGCTCAGAACTCAGCAGGATGCTCCTCCCTCCTCTTACTGCGTTAAAACGCGTTTCCTCCCGCCAACTTCTCAGCTCCCCTGCCCGTGTGTTGCTGGAACAGTTGTAAAGACGGCTGTGTTTTCCAACCTCCCTGGCCAGCTGCTTCTTGGAGGAGCAGCAGAAGCACAACCACTCCATCGAAGCTCGCTGGCTTTTTCTCATAAACACGCCCACAACAACTTCTGACTAATCTGACTCCTGTGAGAAAGTGTTCGGCCCGGGCCTTGTGTCGCAAAGCAGCAGATGAAGTTGCTACAAGAACAAAATGACGCAGTTTTCGTCACACAACCGACTTTGTGACTTCTTATGAAGTATGAGCTGTCACTGTTAACGTCAGGCTTTTCATATGTCCGTACCTCATGTGCTGCCTGTATACCCTCCGTCTGGGACCGTATCACCCACCCCCCCCTTCTTAGTCTCGCTGTGTTTAACTCTCGCGTCTTTGTTCGCAGAACCACGAGCAGCTCGGGGACCCGGACTCTGAGCTGATCCACGACGCCGCCGACCTGACCTTCATGTTCGGCGACACAGCCATCATGGCCAACGGGGCAGATGCCGCCGGAGGCCCCGGCTGGAGCGCGAACGGGAAGAGGAGCGGCAGCACGTCAGAGGAGGCACTGGAGCGCGAGCTGGACTCCAGGGAGCAGGAGCTGCTGAGCCGAGGCACACGCCTGGTTTTCCCCGTCGAGGATAACGTCTGACCCTGCCCTCCCCTTCATCTTGCCCTTGCCCAAGTCGACCACCCTTCCCAACCTGACCCCCGAGACCACCTCGCCATCAGCTCTCCCCGCTTCTACGCGGGCGGAGTGCCCAATCCGTCAGAGATGAAACGGACTGGAGATATGGGAGCAGACAGGAGGGAAGGGCTCACAGTGACTCTGCAAGGCAGGGCTCCAGGAGTGATTCGTTCTCATTAGAGACTGAGTTTATTCTGAAGGAAACACGAGTCTCCATAGTGACAGGGGAGGAAAATCTTGATGGTGTTTCACAGATTGTTTCCACAGCAGAAAGAATAGATCTGCTGTTTTGGAGGGGAAAAAAAAAATGCTGAAATGGAAAATAGGCCTGACATCATGTGACGAGACCAGTCAGCACTGTCAGAATGCAGAGGGGCTTAAAAAAATCGTGCGCATTAATCATCTGAACCTGCTAAAAGATTGTTTTCTGTTTTGTAAAGAGGACACACTGAAGGATAAGAGGACCTATGAGACGGAGAGGACATGTGTCCCTCACAGCCGTTTTGCGTGTAAATAGCTGTGATGTTGAGCTGCTCGTTTCAGAAAATACTTGAGCAGCTTATTTTTGAGCTGGCCTTGATCGCTATCTGCATTTGACTGGTTTCAATTACACAAAAAAGGATTTTTTTTTTAAAGTCAGATTAAGTTCAGAAAAAAGGGGAAATTGCACTCTGATATTGTTTACAGGACTATTTGCACAGTGAAGCGCAGAACAGGTCTCTGTAGCATTTTTCTATTTTTTGTTTCAAAATATAAGTATTAATTGATATTGGGACATTTTGGAAGTTGAACTATATAAAAGATTATATGTCTAAAATCGGAATGCTTACAGTATATATATTTCTTAAATTACTGACAATATTTTATTTAGTGGTGATGCACATCATAAAAAAGCCGTAAAGTAGTGCTACCATCACCAGTCTTACACAAAATTTAACTACAGACTAGTTGAGTTAAAGGGATATTGTGGCCGTTTCAAAGTGGGGTTCTGTTGAAAAATTATAAATATCTTACCTGTTGTAGAGAGCTCTTTATACAGCCTCACTTTGGAGAACTGGTTTCATTCTGGTGAGCTAATGGCTAGTCCTTATGCAGCTGAGACCAAAGTGGATTGCTGCTGTCCTGAAACGACTCCAGCCTCCAAAATACGGTAGAGGTTCGTGCAGATGCTGCCATTTAAACCTTTCCATTGCTGTCACTTTTGCTTTGCTCAATTATGTTGGCAGAAAAATGAGGAAATTCCTGCTGGAATTGACCTTAATCTGCTTCGGAAGTGTTATGGCTGCTGACGCCACTATTTGCACTTGCAAATAACAACAAAATTCTTTGTAAATAACTGTGTGTTGAAGATAAATTAAAAGCCTTTGCGTGAACTGATTAAAATTTTTTGAGACTGAAGTTTTAATTTGTCAGTCCAGTTAGGCATAAACTGTGTTTCTCCAAACTAAGGCCACTTAAAAGGCTATCTACTACAGGTAAAATGTTAATTGTTCATAGCTTTTCCACTGGACCCCACTTCAAAATAGCCAGAAAATCCTTTTTAGCTTTTATACTTATAACCCAACATGAAAGTTGCCATTGCCATGAAAAAGTGACTACAAGTTGAAAAGAATATTCTGGCATGTCTGGGAGCCTTGGCTTATCTGCAGCCTGTTCTATGCTTATTATCTGCATTTTGTTAATGAATATGATGAAATGTAGAGATACTGATAGTTGACTAGTAATTTTGCCAAACTGACTCATTGATTAGGAGCAGGAAAGAGCTACCTTGGCTTTGTCTAAAGGTCTCCAAATCCTGAAACCAGCACCTTTAAAACTCACTAGTTACCGTGCTACATGTAGCTTGTTTTGCTTGTACAGACATTTTTAAAAGCTTTGAACCTAGCTATTTCAGAAAGCTAACTGGTGTTGTTTGTAGAGACTTCTATGCAAGTAAAGTCTGAAAAACAAAAGGCAAACTCTGTCAAACTAGGAAATTACACAAATATGAAATAAAATGCTAAAGCCTGCATTCTACTCACACAAGGGTATATTTCCATAAGGGGAGAGGGGCTTAACTGAGGGGTTGAAATTAGAAATTTAAAAAATAGGTTTTATATTCCGCAGTTTGGATTATACACTGCCTGGCCAACAAAAAAAAGGTTACACACTCGAATATTTTGTTGGTCCGCCTTTAGCTTTGATTAAGGCACACATTCACTGTGGCATCGCTTCTGCAATGTCACAAGATTCATTTCTGTTCAGTGTTGCATTCGTTTTTCGCCAAGATCTTGCGTTGATGATGGTAGAATCTGACCACTGTGCAAAGCCTTCTCCAGCACATCCCAAAGATTCTCAATGGGGTTGAGGTCTGGACTATGTGGTGGCCAATCCATGTGTGAAAATGATATCTGATGCTCCCTGAACCACTCTTTCACAATTCGGATAGATGTACTAACAAAATGTTTTATTAAGAGGATAGAAGAACCATCCATCCATCCATCCATTATCTTCCGCTTATCCGGGGTCTGGTCGCGGGGGCAGCAGCCTAAGCAGAGAGACCCAGACTTCCCTCTCCTCAGCCACTTGGGCCAGCTCCTCCGGGGGAATCCCAAGGTGTTCCCAGGCCAGCCGAGAAACATAGTCCCTCCAGCGT
>NC_051453.1:20005318-20020024 GCF_001649575.2 Kryptolebias marmoratus | reverse complement strand
TGGGAGTTAAAGCTCCGCCTAACAGGAGACTCTGCCAGACGTTCCCAACAGACCCTCACAATACGTTTGGGCCTGCCAGGTCTGACCGGCATCCTCCGGAAGAACCAATACTAGTTTAATTAACAGCGCTGCATTTGGTGTTTTGGTCATTGATTCCTCCATTAGCGCGCTCTGCTTGTATCTCACTTCAAGGACTACAGCGCACGCGCAAAACAGAGAAACCGTGTTGCCGTTATGTAGGCAGGCCGTTGTATCATATAAACAACCATAGCACTCCCTTGAGTCTAATGTCACTTCTTTAAAGTCAGATTTGAAATTAAAGATATAAAATACTATTATTACTAGTGTAAACTATATTTAATGATCTCCACAACTAAAATTGCATTAGGATAAAATAGCTTTAAGATATATTTGTCTTGTTTAGACAGGATATGTACTGTAAATATCCAACAATCAAATTTTCTCTGTCAAAAAGATGAATTCCCTAAACCAAAGGTTACAACCAAACTCATCTTAACCCCCACACCTCCCATTAATTCACTAAACCAAAGATTTAGTGAATTAATGGGGGGTGTGGGGGTGTGCCATGATTTGTACTATTGATGCGTTGAACATGTTTTCTCTGCTTGACAGATCTCAACAACTTGACCCTTCTAAAACAGATTACCATCTTTTCTACGACCACAGGATGTCTTTTGACTTGGTTGTTTAACAAATGAGGCGCTACACATTGCATCACTTGGGGTTAAGTAACTTGTTGCCAGCTGAAACATGATCGCCCCAGCAGTAATTATCCAATAGGAGGCTCTTACCTGGTTGTTCAGTTAAATTCAGGTGACCTGTTTTTGGCGAGGCAGTGTATTTGATGGAGCTGTATGATTTTAATGAATTTCTAGCAAGGTGTTTGAACTTCTTTATAGCATCTCTGTAGGCTGATCTTTAGGCTAACTTAAACATATTAGCTTGTTAGCTTTAGCTTTTTCGCTCAGGATAATGTTCTCTTTAGCAGTCAACACAGGACTTTCTGATGGTTTTTCTTTTCTTTTCTTTTTTTAAGCATCACATGAGTGTGTGTGCGTGTGTGGGGGGGCTGTGTATACAGAATTGGATTCTTGAAGTTGAACGATATTATCTCCCATGTTGAGCGGCTACTCCTACTTCTCACAGTGGTCTGTTTGAAACGAGATAAAGAGTTTAACCTAAAGTTCAACACCGAAGAGCTCATCTTGAAGCCCACAGATCGTCGCATTTCATTCATCGTTACAAACTGCTGACTTGTTTATTTCCTTCACTTTTCAGCTGTTTTACGTTGATTTTTAGTCCCGTGTCAGGCACTCTTTAATGAATTTTCTTTAAGAATTCCTTTTAATCCAAGTGAAAACACACTGTTTGCAGACGTTGTGATGTCTCAAGCAGCTTAAACCCAATCATTCTGACTTGTAGTCCTTTGTTTTGTACTTTAGGCAGGTGGAGGAGCTGCAAAAGGTGAACTACTTTTCGAACCACGTTGCTGACAAAGCGAACTGCTTCCTGTTTGATACTCACCACACGACCTGTAACTGCTGCGGTGACGTAGGAGCTCTAAGGTTAGGTGCGAAAGACCTGTATTTGCCGTGGGAGGTCAGTCTGAGGCTTTTTGCACGAGCGAGAGTCTTGTGTAAGTCTCGCAGCTCACCGGGGACCTCTGAGCAGATGTGAATCTAGCTGTGTATGCAGAGGAGGGAGAAATGTTGCAAAGTCCAACTGTGGAACATCGCCTTTCACAGGAGAACTCATGTGTAGCATTAAAAACACCACTGGTTTATCATTTTAAAAAGGCAGCGCAGAAAAGTATTAATTTTATTACCTGAAATCAAGACCTAACGGCTTTATTTTGTTGTTGTTGTTAAAAGGGATGTTTCAGCCTCTGTGGAGTTATGAAGAAATAATATCTTGCCTGTTGTAGATGGCTCTCTGAACAACCTCAGTTAGGAAGAAGAAAAAAAAAGGTTAAGGTTAACAGGCTTGACGAGTAGCAAGTACAAACTCAGCCATGACCAGAGTGGATCGCTGCCATCTTGGATCCAGTCGCCAAAAAAATCTTCACCGTGGTTTGTGCGAATGCTATTTCATAGTAAGGATGGGAACTAAAGGTGCTTTTCCAGTAGGGGTCCTTTTTTTTTATCAACACACCACACCAGTACGAGTGCTTAAAGTAAGCGTAACTACTCGTAGCGTCCCAGGATCTCTGTCATCCTGCTTTATTTTGAAAGGATTACAAAGTGGAAACTACGGTCACAGGTGAGCTCAGCTTCACTGCCAGAATCCGTGCGTCTCCCTCCGCGGTGGACCAGTGGAAATGAAGGGACGTAAAGATCCCCGTCCAGCAGGACTAGCAGTGGCAGACGTCTCTGAACCTTTTGAAGGTGATTAGGAAGAAAAATCGAATAATCACCAAAGGATCTGAAGAGAGTTTTTGCTAAAAGGACCAATTCTGATTTCATAGATCTTTACGTTGCTACTGGTTTTATATTCTGCAGTTACTTCGGCAGAAATATTACAAAACTCCTCCTGTAATGGAGCTGCTTGTAAATAACCACAGAATTATACATGAACAAGCCTGTCTTGTGAAACTGATATTGGCGTAAAGGTCTATGAATGAGCATTTATTTAAACGGCTATAAAGCTTTGGAGACTGGAGTGGTTTTAAGACCCTTTTGGTCCGAGTTGTGTTTGGACTAGTTGTTAGCCCATCAGTCCTGTCCGTTTACAACAGGTACGATGATCATTTCTCTTTTCAAAAGGGGCCCTTAAACGTCTCTCTCACTTCCCCTCCACCTTTGCTGTGTTTACTGACGTGCAGTCGACTGAGAAAGAGACTATATCCGGCCAAGTCGTGGGAGCCTTGTGTGGACAACTAAATCCAGGGCTAACAAATGAGAAGACTGGCACTTTAACCGCAAGCCAGAGGACACCCGTGGGACTCTTATGTAACTGTCATGAGGACTCCGTCTTTCTCCACACTGCTGCGCTGTCAGTAGTCCTGCCAGCTATATTTAAAACACTCCCTGCACCTGAGAAATATGAGCTGTAGCCCGATTGTCGCTGTGTGCACCTGTTGTTTTTAACAGCAGCTGGCTGCAGTCTGTGTGCTGTGGCTTGCATGTCAACATGGTAATAAAAATGCTCAAAATTCTGGGTCGCCCAGCTGTGTGCTGCACTCCCCCCGCAAAGGCTGCAGAGGCAGTGATTAATGGTTACACAACGGTCTGCACGCTGGTAACTGTTGCAGGAGGTTTTAATGCTTAAAAACAAATCAGACATCAGACCTGAACGCACATTTCCAACCAGTGTTTGACTGAAACTTCCCCCTCAGTAACAATCAGCCGACGTGTGTATGACTTCTGTATCTCACCAAGGCATTTATAGCTTCAAACACGTATTAGTTACAAACTCTGGGTCAACAATCAGCTGTATGAACTTTAATGTGCTTCTGAATCGTACCAAACAGCACCGCCGCCCGCAACAGGAACACATTTTCTCCAAGTTGAACTCTAGTCAGTTTAAATAGCTTAAAGTTATATCCCCCTCTGACGCGTCTACAGGTATTCCAACGAGAATAGTTAATGAAGAACCAACTTCTAAAGTCGAACTGGCAAAATAAACCGGACGCCTTGGCAGCACATCCCGAACAAGAGGAACACGGCAGCATCTGGCAAGGGTTGAAACAACTAGAGGACACACACACACACACACACACAAAGAGTCAGTAGCATTTGTTGTGCTTGTAAAAAACAAAAAAGACACACTCGGAGGTGGAGAACAGAAACGGGTCTCCAAGAAGTCTTGTGGGTTCTTAGAAACTTTCACGCCAACTTGAGCGATCTGTCAAAGAGGCGCTGCAGCTGCCTGGATTCCTGAGGGGCTGGGGTGGGACAACAGCTCCTGAGTTGGGTCGTTTCTCCTGGAAATGCTGTAGTCTCTTCATTCAGAGCTCCAAGTTTGAATAGTTAACGGGACCGCTGCTGTTTGGTATCGGTAATAATCGAGGCTGCTGCCTTGCTCGGTCGTAGACTGGACGGATGAGTTGCTGACGCCCTGGATTCACGCCCCGAGAAAAAGGACGAGATCCACCTCGGGTCCTTTTGTGGATTTGAGGAGGGATTAGTGCTACTAAAAGGGCAGAAGGATGGAGGCTGGCCGGTGTAGGGGCAGCACAAAAGCAGCCTCTTCTCTTATTTTATCCCCCCTTGCCAAAACGCTCTCTCCTCTCTCTCTGCTGGTGTCAAAACGGGCAGTGCTGTGAAAATAAGCTCCCTTCTCTTTGTTTCAAATCCATCTCCGTGTGATTGGCTGCTCTTTCTGCTTGTTTTGACCCCCCCCAGTTCCACCATTTTCTCCAGTTCATCGACCCGGCTCGGGTGAAGAAAAAAACAACCTAAGAGGCACGTATGAAAGCTGCTAGCGGACCACATTCCTGCAGCTCCTTCAGTTATTCCACCTTTCACCGGGACTCTGGAGGAGGGAGAGACAGAGAAGAATTAAACGGCGGCGGGGTTTTCAGATTCAACAAAGAAATTTTAACGTGAGGGCTGAATGACTGAAACTAAGTTCACATTAAAACGAGGAGAGCAGGAGCTAAAAGGAGCTGAATAGATGATAAAAGCTAAAACTAGTAAAACACTGGCCAAAAACTGAAAGCAGCAACAAGCTAGTCAAAAGCTAAAAGAAGCAAAAAAGCAGAAAAACATGAGCCTAAGGCTAAAAGTAGCTAAATGGTGGCCAAAAGCTATCCAAAAAGTAAAAGCAGCTAAATGCTAGCTATTAGCTAAAGTTCCAAAACACTGGATAACAACTAAAAGCAGCAAAAGGCTAGCTAAAAGAAGCATAAGATAACAGAAACAGTAAAAATTTTGAAGACAATGTTTTCAAGGGACATGAAGAGATCTAGGTGTATTTTAATAGGATAAAAAAAGGATAAAAGTTGCAAAAACCAACAAACAAACTATTCCCGAATAAGCTGAAGGTTTCGACGGTTTAAAACGGCGGCTGTAGCTGGACTGCAGTAAAAGCACGAAGGAAAGTCTGATGACACCGAACGATGGCGAGGAACAGGAGTCGGCTCTCAGACGAGCGTTTTGGTCCCAGATGCGGGAGCAGAAGGCACACAGAGGTGTGCAGTCAAATGATTCAACATCTCCAGCCTCTCAGAGCCGCGCCTGTCTCCGGCTCAGCGGCTTGCTGTAAAGGGCCTCGCTTGTAAGAGCTGGAAGGTGGCAGCCTGGGCGGAACCCCCGTCCCCCCCCCGCTTCGTCACGGACGAGTGCGAACAATGGCTCCCTTCTTGACAGCACGGACTGAGGCCCGGGGACTCGCTGCCAGCCGCCCCCGGGGGCCCCGGCGATGCCAGGGACACAACAATGAGGCCTCTATGAAGCAGCAGAGCAGTCCTGACAAGGGCAGAGGTATTTCAGACCATCTTGCTCCAACTGCTGCTGTAAATCAGTGACGCCTGATTTAAAATAGAGACAGTTCAGCCGTTTATCTAACTGTTAACCTCGACTTCAAACCCGACACGTAACTCATCACCCAGTGTATTAACTTTCTTCTACCAAATGCAACACTCATTGAACTTTGCTGCCTCTAGCTGAAGCTGCTGCCAGGACCTCAATGGGGTCACCATGGTAACAGCACACCTCTGTCTCTCACTCCCTGACTCCTACAGACAGAAACAGAGCAGAAAGTAAGCCTCAAACGAACAGCCCCTGGGGGAAATCTATAGCTCGTGATGTAAAGAATGAAAGAAAGAGGGCTGGGTTTTCCTCGCTGGTTTTTGCTCAAACCCCACAGCAGACGTGGAACGTTTTCAGTGTTTTCCACCAAAGGTCAAAGGATATGTTCCCCGGTTGAGCAACATGCTGTGGGTTTGGTTTTTGACAGGAAGTCCACAACTATGATGGCAACAGAACAACAGGCAGACAGTGATATACGGGCGCTTCAGGGTTTAGGCACAGGCACCCCTCATGAATGAGCTGACAGCCAGAAAAGGGAGAAGTTAGACAAAGAAACAAATACAATCAACAGGTGGGTTTGAATCTTAGACCTTCAAGAAAAGCAGCAGGAGCTGTGAAGGTGTGAGTGCATAACCCTAAATTCAGCCCCGTTTAGCTGAATGCTAATGATCAGATGTGTGATCCTCCGCCTAACTGGGGCTCTGCTTTCATTTTGTCTCACTCAGATGGAGATCAGAGGTTACGCAGCCGCAGGACGGAGCTGCACGGTTCCTGTGCAGACGTAAACACAGATTCGGGCTGCAGAACGCCTTACCTACACCCAGGTGGTACCCTCCTCCCCCGCCCGCCCGCCCTCATGTGGCTTTCTCCGCGCTGTGCTTCTCGTAGCCCAGCTGCCTCATGACCTCGCTGCAGTAGGCCTCCACCTGGCCGATCTGCTCCACGCTCAGTCGCTCCCGCCACGCGTGGATGGCCTCCTTGGCGTCCCTGGACGAGATGAGGAAGGGCCTGTCCGAAGAGTAGCCGCGGCCGCGCGTCATGTTCAGCGCGAACCTCTCCAGCGCCGGCACGGCGGAGAGGTTGGAGAAGCGCTGGAGCAGCTGCAGCTGCTCCATGGGACGCAGGACCAGGTCCTCGTAGCGCAGGCGCAGGTAGTTCCGCCGGAGCCACGGCGGCGCGTTCATCACCAGCATCATGTCGCTCAGCCAGTTGTCGCAGATCAGCTCCATGGCGCTGGACACGTAGCTCTCGGCGCGGTTCAGCCTGTTGCTTGGCACCAGCAGCCGCTTGTACTTGTCGTTCTGCTTCTTGCTGCGCAGCACCTGGATGCTCTCCTTCACCAGGGCCTGCTTGGACTTGAGGCGCGAGTTGTGCACGGCCCTGGGGTCTCTGAAGAGCTGGATGACGTGCAGGTTCAGCTCGGGGTCCCTCACCAGCGGGATGAGGGTGCTGAGGTCCAGAACGCGGACTCCTTTGATCACCATCACCGGGTACTTCTTACACTCCCTCTCCAACTCCCGCAGGTCCCTCCTCTGGCACTTGGCGCAGCGCTCCTCTCGGACCAGCCCGACCTCGTGCCGCCGGTGCGCCTCGCACAGCGGCTCCGAGCAGATCACCTTGTTCATCTTCCAGCCGAAGATGAACGACGTGGTGATGTTCTGCGAGCCGGCGTACAGCCTGAGGACGGAGAAGTCGCAGCGGTACAGGGCGTTTAGCATGTCCCGCACAGCGCCCTGGAGGCTGCCCGCGTCCCCGGGGTACAGAGCCTGCCAGATGTGCCACATGGGCTCGTAGAGGTAGAACACGTCCGGGTGCTGGTTGAACAGCTCCCCGAGGAACGACGAGCCGGTCCTCCAGGTGGCGTGCAGGTAGATGTGTGTCCGGGACTGGCTCCTGTTGGCCGGGTACTCCGTGGCGTCGCTGCCGTTGGCTCTGTAGCCGTTATCCCACAGGAGAGCCACGGTGTTCTCCAGATCCGGGCATCGGGGCTGCTGCTGCGGCGGGACGGCGCGCCGGGCGGATTTATCCCGGTAGTCCAACACGTACGGGATCAGCAGGAGCAAACCTGAATACGCCAGAATCAGAATAATGTACTTCTTGTGCAGCCTCCTCTTCATTTCCTTTCGCCGACAAAGAGAGAGAGAGAGATAGAAGGGGCGGGGGCGAGATGGGGGGTGGCTGCGAGCTTGTTTACTCGAAGATCGGCGCAGCGCTGAGTGAAGCGCCGGAGTCTCTACAGTAAAGTTATGCGCGCGTGTTAGGATTAGCCACGCCCCGTCGACGACAAAAAAAAAGACCGGATCTTTTTTTTTTCTCCCCGCTTTCAAATCCTTACATTTTCGTGGGGCCGTTTGTCAGACAGCAGTTGCAGACCCCGGACGAAGCTTTACACACTCTCGCTCCTGTGTGCTTTGACGCCGAGGTGTAGCGACCCAAAATGGGGGTGGAGCTTCAAGTAAACCTAAAGAGCGTGCAGGAAAAAGGAGAGTATGACAAGCCGGTTTGCCATTTAATTGTCAGACAAGCGTCAAAGAAGTCCATCTGCATTATTTAAAATGTTCTCGGAAATGTTCAAAGGCCTAGCGTTTCTTCAATCAATCAGCATTTATCTGTATGGCCATTTACAACAACCAAAAGGTGATCGAAGTGCTTCACAGTCTGTTCCCTTTTCAGGGGTCTCCACAGCGAGTCATTGTCCTCCACCTAACTCCGTCTTCTGCGTCCTCTGTCCTCCATGTCCTCTCTAACCGCACCCATATATCTCCTCTTTGTCTTTTTTTCTGGCAGCTGCATCTCTAACATCCTTCTACCAATATACCCCCTGTCCCTCCTCTGCTAATGTCCAAACCATCTCAGTCTGGCCTCTCTAACTTTATCTCCCAGTCATTCAACCTGTGCTGGACCTCTGATGACCTCATTCCTAATCCTGTCCATCCTTGTCACTCCCAAGGAGAACCTCAATATCTTCAGCTCTGTGCCTCACAGTATAAAAGTTAAAACAGACATTAAAAACAATACAAACAACAACAACCTGAATAAAAGATTAACAGAATGGGAATATATATATAGTAAGAATGTATTAGTTGACCTTAAGGTCCTCTCATGCTCATGGAAAGCTACTAAAGCATTTGAATAATGAGGTGCAAGGCCATTAGGAGTTTAAAAAGCAAACTATAAGAGTTTAAAATCATTTCTAAAACAGACTGGAAGCCAAAGAAAAAACTCCAATCAGGGGTGATGTGCTCACGTCCGGAAGTGTTTTGGACAAGTTGAAGACGACTGAGGGAGGACTGGGACATTCCAACATGAAGAGCATTACAGTAATCAAGCCTCGAGCTGATAAAAGCATAAATGGCCTTTTTAAGCCTCGAATTTCAAACATTCACTCTCAAATTTTTAACTGTGGATCTAAACTTGAATCAAAGCATCAAAGTTACGAGGAGCATCATCACCACAGGATGTTTTGGCTCAGCTACTGTTTAATGTTAAAGATGCAGACAAGAAAAGTAGTTTGAAAAAAAAAACTACTTCTAGGCTTCATGGGTCAAATAAATCTGTATATCAGTGAACAGAAAAACGGTGACTGGCTGTAACTGATCAAAGTGGCAGCATTTCAGGAGACAAAAAGGAGAGGACCAAGAATGGAGCCTTGTGGCACAACACAAGAGAGAGAAGCCCTTCTTGAAGGAATAAATATCAACCCACACACCCGTGAATAATGGGGGGGTGGGAGATTTAATCTTGGATATTTGCAGTACATATCCTGTCTAAACAAGACAAATGTATCTTAAAGTTATTTTATCCTAATACAATTTTAGTTGTGGAGATCATTAAATATAGTTTACACTAGTAATAATCTTTAATTTTCAAATCTGACTAGAAAGAAGTGACATTAGACTCAAGGGAGTGCTATGGTTGTTTATATGATACAACGGCCTGCCTACATAACGGCAACACAGTTACTCTGTTTTGCGCGTGCGCTGTAGTCCTTGAAGTGAGATACAAGCAGAGCGCGCTAATGGAGGAATCAATGACCAAAACACCAAATGCAGCGCTGTTAATTAAACTAGTATTGGTTCTTCTATCCTCTTAATAAAACATTTTATTAGTGCATCTATCCTCTTAGCTTGAAGAGTCGTCAAATTAGCTGTAGGAGTCGGACTAACTCAGCCTGGCATTTGGGGCTGCTAGCATCACCAGCAGCATCATGGCTCACTGGACCTCCTTCGAAAGGGAGACGGAGAAGGAGACGAAGAGGCTGATAAAATGTATCAGCGGGATCGAAGACGAGGAGAACCAAAATTTCCAGCTTGCCCTTAAATTTGTGTGGTCAAATTTCAAGTGAGTTCGTCACTGACAAAGCTGGGAGCTAGCTTGTCGGCTGCTAACATTAGCTAGCTCAAACAAGTGCTACGGACTAACACTATGTTTGTTTTTGTTTTATTCTTTTCCAGGTTTCATCGGTTTTTGGACGTCGACAGTCATAAAGTTCAACGAAGCATTAGTGGGTGAGTTCATCTGCGGGGGTTGTGGAGTCCTCGGGGAATTTCAGCTGCTGGAATTAGGAAAACAAAACAGGAATTCACGGATTGATATAACCAGGACTACAATCCCCAGAAGCCACAAGCCTTTCGGTTATAGAGGAAAAAATACAAAAGTGAACACGAAGATAGTAAATATTAAAAAACCCTACTGTCAAAATGACTGAATAATTCTACCAAAGTTCTTTTTTGCTTCTGGTTTATATTAATTTCTTCCAAGGAGCTGTAAACATCTAAATCAAAGTTGTTGTTTTTTTAGAATAATTTTAGAAAGTTAGTGAAGATCAGATCTACTTATTCACTGGAAGTTTTACCCTAGTTTTCTGCTTCAGCATCTTTAATCATTAAAGGAGATTGTTCACACACACACACACACACACACACACACACACACTGCTCAGACTGTAAACACTTAGTTTTTTTTTGTTTCATTGTTCTTTCACGCCTGTGTATCCCGTTGTTTTATTTTTTTATTTTTAGCAGCTGTATTTTTTAAGCTTGTTTGGCTAAACTTCAAAACATTTTGGCCAACCTAAGGTAAAGGATAAATAAACATGCGGTTGACATTTACATCAGTAGGAAGGGTGGATAAAACCTTTGTCGGTTCAGTCATTTAATTGTCTCGCCATTGTGATCATGCAGCGTGAGTCACTGATTACGCTTCACTTCCACCTGATTAGCGTTTAATATTTCACCGTGACTTTTGTTTTTCCTCTCATTGTTGTCCGGCATAATGGTTTTTGTTTTGTTCTTCCCAGAATCTACGAGAAGCTGATGGTGCACTCAGACCTGAGTAAGGCAGGAAGCTGGATGAGACTGACTGAAGAGTTTCTGAACTCGCCACTTCCCAACACACATGGAACAAAGGTGATACGGACAGGATGGAGTGCGCGCAGGCAGAGGAAAAACAAATTAAATCACCTCGGACTTACGGGAATATTTAGGATATTTTGAAGTGAGGTTCTGTGGAAAGGTTAAGAACAAAAGGTTAACAACTAATACAGCTGTGGTCAGATGTTGACATCTATTCATCCTGGGCATGAATGTTACTACTTTTAGGAAGTTACACAACAGAAAATTTCAATGTTTTTTTTTTTTTAATAACAAGAACGGAATTTATTGTGGATTTTTCTAACTCACACAGGTGGCCAAAATAATGCATATACCCCTAGTAATATTTGGTTAACCCTCTCAGGCTCAAATTAAGTTTTAGTAAAAGGAAAAATCAGATATGTTGTTGCAACGCCTGCCTTGAGAGGGTTAAATGTCACTTTTTGTTTCCATCAACAAGCTTCTGGCTGATATTTGACCGCCCTTCATTTAAACTGGTTGGTTTCCTGGCTTTTAAACTTGGCCCACAAATCTTCCTTACCCTTTAATTGGGTCCAGGTGGAGGGTTTAGGAAGGCTGTTGCAAAAGCTTAATGTTCTCCTGCCTTATCCAATCAGGAACCAGTTCTGATGCGTGTTTTTGGGATCATTAGAACAAACTGTGTTCAAGTTTCAACTGTTTCGCTGTTCATTTGAGGTGAAGTTAAAGGAGGTAAAGCTCCTTTTTCATGATTCCATCCACTTTGGGCAACGCACCAGTACCACAGCATGATGCTACCACCGCTGTGCCTAACAGCTGGTACGGTGTTCTTAGGTTTGAAAGCCTCACCTTGACTCCTCCAAACTTCTTGTCATTGTGAGCAAATAACTCGATCTTTGTCTTTGACTAGAGCACTTTTTTTTTTCAGAGGGCATTTGGGTTGTCCATGTGGGCAGCTGCAACCTTCAGTCAAACTTATAGGTGTTGCTTTGGGAACAGGGGGCTTCTTCCTTGATCGACAACCTCTCAGTCCATGACAATCTAAAACTGGCTTCACTGTGGACAGGGACACTGGTGTTCCAGCAGATCATCTAGTCTTGGGTTTCCAGTACCCTGATAACTGTAGTAAACTGTATGATGTGGTGTTATATCCTGACTGCACTGTTTCCTTTTTGTTGTTGTCTTTTCCAGACAGACCCTCACTACAGCATTCTGTCGCTGCTGCTCTTTCTCTCAGATTCTCCCTCAAACACAAACTTTACAGAGAGACCCAGGGTGAAGGAGGCTGGTGAGGCGACGTTCCATTTGTGAGACTTTTCGTATCGTTTTTACATTCCCACATACCCGCAGTAATCCTTTTCACCGGTGCCTGTGCAGAAGCAGAGGACAACTTTGACTGGGCAAAATATCTGATGGAGGGTGAAGACATCGACGCCGGGCCGTATCCAGATACTCCTGTGAGTAAATCATCACAAGCGTACTTTCTTATGCACCGCGTGCAGCTTAACTGGCGTAAAAGCCATTCGTCTCGTTTAGATGAGTTTGGTTGTAATCTGGCTGCTTTGTAGGAGTGGTCTGACGATGAGAGCGAGGACGATGACAGTCAGCAGCCAATCAGCAGGGAGGACTCAGGGATTCAGCTGGACAGAACCCCCCAGGAGGACCAGGACAACGCCAGCAAGACGGTTCCAGTGGCGTGGACAGGTGTTACACGGTTTCACTGGCTGATGCTTAGGATTTTGTCACAGTGAGACCACATTAAGAGGACAGCCATGTGTAAATCTCTCTGTCCAGTGGGTGAACCTGACGCCCGGGCCTGGCTCGAACACCATGTGGTGACACCGTACTGGGCGGCTCATGCTCTTCGTTTTCCTCACAGCTTGCATTTACATTCCAACTTGCTCAATGTTTGGTAAGACTTCATTTGTTGTAATCCGTAATGAAATTCCTTGAAGGAATGCATGTCACCCGGTGCCTTTCATGCCAGACTTTTAAACTAAGATTATCTTCCAATGAGAAGAGACAGAGTTATAGCTGTTTTGGTCAAGCCTTGTAAATAAGATTATACGCAATCTCAGGTGAAATTCGTTCTCGGAGTGTGTTTTGAGGATGATTCTCAGCTACTACCACCCCAAATCTCAGCTCAGTACCTGTACAACTGACTGAGCTGTATTCATGTTTGTATTTCAGACGGTCAGCTGGCTATGGCAGCCATTTTGACTTGGGTTGACCCTAGACGTTAATCAGCTGTAGATGTTCATCAAGTGATTACTTTCTGAAAATGTCGTTAAAATCTATCCAGTGGTTTATGAGATATTTTGCTAACGGTAATCAATCACACACAGACATGGTCGTAAACATTATCGCCCTTTCGTCTTTGACTGCGGGTGATAATAAGTATAAAAACGTGTCTTTAATCAGTGGTTTTCTCAAAATGTTTTACTTGGTACAGATAAAGTTTCCTGTTCAAATGATTTCATATGTTTGCGTTTGTTTGGTATTTGCCTCCTCAGGGATCAGCACTTGTACAACACTGATCCTCTGTATCTGCCTGAAGAAAAGGCTTTTGTCACAGAGACCCAAGTGATCCGGGAGACACTGTGGTAAGCTATACCAGGACAAGTCTGTGAGGAAAAGAAATCCTTCTTCTGCTGCAATGACACAAGTTTTATTGTCTTGTGAACCTTCAGACCTGTGATTGATGAGATCAAGTCAAAAGAAAATGTTGATTATTGTTTTGTTTTTTTTCTTTTTTTCTAGGCTTTTCTCCGGTGTCAAGAAAAACTTTATATTCCAGCATCATGATGGAAAAGTGTCAGTAAGGAATAATGTGGTGGTGACTCATCTGACGAGTGTAAGCTTAAAAAAAAAAAAAAAAGAAAGAAAAGAAGCTGAAAGTTATTTTCTTAAGCGTGCTCTGTTGAACAGAGGAATCTGGCTTCTTTTCTCCTGTGCTGCAGAACTGCCTGTACTCGGTGCTGGAGCACATCGCCATGTACGGTCAGGCCGTGTCCAGGCTTCAGAAGTTCATCGATGAGGTGACGGGATACAGCTCGGAGCCGTGCCCGCCAGGCTCCGGCTCCTCCCACAGCTCCAGGAAGGGCTCCGAGCCTCCTTTCAGGACCTACCAGGCTTTTGTTTGGGCTCTCAACAAATATTTTACCAGCTTTAAAGAAGAACTGACTACCATAGAGAGAGAGCTCATAAGCAATGGCAAGTGTTCTTCTAAATTAGTTAAACCTCTGAAATAACCTTTGGGTTAGATGGCCAACATACAGCCTCATTATTACAGTCAGCTGGCTGCAAAAGTATTCAGTATCTGCAGTATCCTGCAGAGAGGAGATGTAACCATAGGACTGGGCTTCATGGAAGATTGACTAGAAAAGCTGTTGTTTAAAAAAAAAAAAAAACAAAACATGGCAGACCATTTGGAAGTTGCCAGAAGACGTATTGGAGACTCCACAAACATGTGGAAGAAGGTGCCGTGGTCAGATTAGATTCAAATCAAACTTTTTGGCCAACAAAGACAGCACTGTGTCCGGCTCAAATCTACCACCGATCATCCTGCTGAGAACACCTTCTCCACAGTGAAGCATGGTGGTGGCAGCACCATGACCCGAATCACACAGTTGAAGCAACACTCCAGGGGTTTCAATCAATCAATCAATCAAATTTTATTTGTATAGCACATTTCAGCAGCAAGGCATTTCAAGGGGCTTTACATAATTAAAAAACAAAATAAAAACAGCATGTGACATTGAATAAACAGTAAGAAAGAGACAAACATCAAAACCCCGCACTCTAACCCTAATTTAGCCATAAGCAACTCTAAACAGGTGGGTTTTAAGTTGAGATTTAAAGGC
>NC_051453.1:19900682-20004388 GCF_001649575.2 Kryptolebias marmoratus | reverse complement strand
GGTCTTGGGGGCTGTCAACATAAATGTTGAAATCACCGACAATTATTAAACAATCATAATCAATGCATATGAGAGATAGAAGCTCATTCAAGTCCGTGAAGAAATTTTTCTCATATGTTGGGGTTTTGTATAGAGTTAGTGTTAAAGTTCGTTTGTGGCCTTTTACCTCAATTCCAAGATACTCAAAAGACGTGAAATTTCCCAAAGAGATTTTACTACAGTTTAAGGACAAACGGTAAAATGTTATTGATTGGTCCAGTCAAAACTCAGACTTCAACCCAACGGAGGATCTGTGGACACAAGCAGCAGCCATCTAACCTGAAGGAGCTGCAGCAGTTTGGTCATAATAAACAGACAAAAGCTCTAGTGGCGAGACGTGTCAAACTCATCGAGACGAACCTGAAGAGTCTTGATGCTGTAACTGCTGCAAAAGGTGGAAAATAAGTTTAAATCATTTTCAGTTTCAAAGTGGTAGTTAAGCGTGTTGTGTACCTCCCAGTTAAAAGGTTCCTTCAGTTCTGAAGTCTGGTCTCTTCTGTTTAACCACTGAGGATCGGGTCAAGTCAGGCTGATTCCCAGCTTTGTTCTTCGAGCTCCAGTTTATATATTGCTTGTTTTTATTCTTACCATCTTTAGAGCCAAAAAAATGAACAAGAGGAATTGTTTTGATATCAGCAGTTGACATTTTTTAATAAAATCAGTTGCAAAATTACATTTATAACTAATGGTTTTGAAACCTTAGTGTTTACTAATGCCACTTGTAAATGATTTTCACAAATCCCAACTTACTCAGTGGCTTTATGCTTCAGCTGATTCATTTTTGGTGTTATGTTTTCAGTTTTTTTTCTTAGCCAGCCTTTGACGAGTGTCTTTTTGCAGATGAGACAGTGACCCTGTCTGCCGTTTTGGAGCGACTCAGCCCTCACTTGGCTCAGATCAAAGTGCTGCACAAAGTCTTCTGCACGGGGGTGGCTGAAGTTCCGCCTGCCACGCCGAACGTTGTGCGGGCCTCTCACTTGCTCAACACCCTCTACAAGGCCATCATCGAGTACGACAGTGTTGGAGAAGCATCAGAGCAAACGGTCAGACTTTGGAGCTAGTTCTACAAGTGGTGTGGATGTTGGCGAGAAAACGTATCTAAGCGGGTGATGTTTTTGTCTTCATCAGGTGGCTCTGCTGTTTTCTCTGTGGACAGAAACAGTCAGGCCGTATTTAGAGATTGTGGATGAGTGGATTGTTCATGGCCACTTGTTTGACCCTGCTAAGGAGTTCATCATCCAAAGGTATGCGGCGGGACGGAGTTAACAAGAGTTATATTGTAGCATTTAAGAGCTGAGTGTTTTTTGTCTTTATTGCCCAGGAACAAGGACGTTCCAGTCAACCACAGGGACTTCTGGTACACCACATACACCCTGTACAGCGTGTCAGAGATGGTGGAGGAGGAAAAGATGAATGATGCAGCCAGTGGGAGCTCAGGAGGGGAGCAGAGCTCCAACAACAGGCAGCTCACCATGGTGTCCTTCCTCAAACCTGTCCTAAAGCAGATAATCATGGCCGGGAAGTCCATGCAGTTGCTGAAAAATCTGGACTGTAAGGAGACTGAGCAGGCGGAGAAATCCTCCAGAGGTCTGTGTTTGCATTTAGTTTTTCTTTGCCATAACTTTTTTTTTTTTTTTTTTAAACAAATTCTTCTAATGTTGCATTTCAGACGGCGAGAGGAAGAGTTTATACACGCTGTTCCTGGAGTCGGTGCAGTCCCGTCTCTGCAGCCGAGAGGGGACTCCCACAGACGCTGTGACTGAGCAGCAGGCGACCACCAGGAGTCTGATAAAGATGCACTCCATCATGGCGCAGCACCTGGAGATCCAGGACATCCACGATCCATTACTGGCCATCAACTTTGCCAGGTGGGAGGCAGGAAAGTCTGATTTCCTATCTACAGACTGATCGAGACCTCACAATATTGTACGAGTTTAAGCATAACGCTATTTTCAAGGTTCGACCAAAATGGCTGCTACTCCATCATTTCTCAACAGAAGATGAACCACCACTATATAACACATCACTAGTGATTGTTGGTGTTTCTTATCCCTCAAAGAAGGCTGGATTCCTCACAGATTGTACATGTTTGTTCTGGCCTTGATGGAGTCGGTCCGATGAGGTTTGGATTACCTCAGCGCTCTTTTTCTTTGCTCTCCTCTCAGGCTGTACTTGGAGCAGAGCGACTTCCACGAGCGTTTCTCCGGAGGCGACTTCATTGTAGATCGCTCCTCTCAGTCTGTCACCTGCCAGACGTTTGAGCTCACCCTGCGCTCCTGCCTCTACCCCCACATCGAGAGGAGGTACATCGAGTGCTGCGGGAACCTGATGATGACTTTGAAAAAAGACTACAAGTGAGCACAGCTATAAGGGTTAACGGTGATGTCTTTGTGTGCGTCGGATCATATTGAACATCTGGGCTCGGTGACGTCTCCGCAGGCTGCTGGAATACCTGCAGGCGATGAGAAACTACTTCCTGCTGGAAGCTGGAGACACCATGTACGACTTCTACACCGCCATCTTTGACAAGGTGCAGGAGAAGGAAAGCTGGCAGCAGCCTTCGTTTCTCAACGTGCAGCTGCAGGAGGCAGTCGGACAGCGCTACCCAGAGGACAGCAGCCGGTACTGCATGTCTTCAATCGTGACGAGTCAGATTAAAGATGTGATGTGAAAATCAACTGAAAAGTCAACACGGTGTGTTTGTAGGTTATCAGTATTTTTGGAGAACATCGACCCCTCTAGGAAAAAGCATCCAGTGAATAATTTAGAGGCTCTTATCCTAACTTACAAGGTAAAGAACGTAAATGTGTCTGATTGGATCCTATTTTTACTTCTTAAAACAGGCTCATTGAATTTTTGTTTTCTCCACAGGTTCCCTGGCCTGTTGACATTGTGATCAGCTCCGAGTGTCAGAAGATTTACAATCAAGTGTTTCTCCTCCTGCTGCAGATTAAATGGGCTAAATACAGTTTGGATGCACTTCGATTCAGTGGTATATTCTCAGATAAAAGCTGAAAGGAACTGATGCCTGAAAATGATTAGTCAGTGGTTAGATTATCGAGGGGAAGTTTTGAGGATTTTGATTACGGGTGCAGATTTAAAGCCCCTTTAAAAAAAAAACCACGCATGCAAATAAAAAAGTCTGTGGTCAAGGATGAATATCCTCAGTGTCTAAGTCCTATGTCTTGTGTTTTTTCTTTTTAGATTTTACAGGCGCTGCAAGGAAACTGGAAGGATCTATAGCTGAGGAAGGAAAAGTGAAGGAGCCGGTAAACCAGCAGATTCACAGAATGTGTCTGTTGCGAGTTAAACTGATGCATTTTGTCAACAGTCTTCACAACTACATCATGACCAGGGTGAGCAGACATTTTCAGACAGTACACAAAATAATTCAGATTAAATTAAATAAAGAAAACAGTGGCTTTAAATAAGTCCATCAGTCTCTGTCAGGGAAGAAACGTCCTCAGAAGCATAATGCTGCCACCTCCGTGCTTCACTGTAGGGCTGGGCTTCTCAGCATGATGAGGCGATAGGTTTTTACCAAACATGGTGGTGTTCGTCATGGACAGAACAATCATTTTTAGTCTGTTTTCAGGGTTTAGGATTTATTTTTTTATAAGCTACCCCTGATTTGTTCTTCTCCACAACTTTGTTTCTGACCTGTGTAGAGAATTCCTTGGGCTTCATGATGTCTCTTGCTTGGTGGTACTGCAAATCTTGTCTTTTGTATTTCTGAGCTTCAGTATTGAGTCATTTATTTTCTACTGATATGTCTGTACACTGTATGCTATGCATTGATATATTTATATTTTAAAAGTAAAATAAATAGTTTGATGTTCATTTTTATTTAGTTACAGGGCCAAACAGTGCCTTCAATATTTGCAAAGATTGACGAATGCTTGCAATCATTTCTGAAGGCCGATCATTCTGCAGGTCCAGTGTATTGGAGGTAAAAACCAGCAGACAAATTGTCCCGTCTGAGTTGATTTTCAAAGCACGAGGAGAAGTGTTCAAACCATCGTCATTCTTAGAAATGAATTGCGGTCCTCGGTTCGCTGCCTAAAATGTGTCTCCCTTGTGTCTTGACAGATTTTACACAGCACAGGACTGGAGTTTCAGCACCAAGTTCAGGAAGCTAAAGACCTGGATCAGCTGATCAAGATCCACTACAGATATCTGGCAACTATCCATGACCGCTGCCTGTTGAGGGAGAAGGTAAGCAACACAAGTTCACTTTTACGCCCCATCCCCATTTTTAAAAATTTGTTTTAATGGAAATTTTCTGCTGGGTTTGCGCCTCCTGTCCATACAGGAGAAAAACTGGTCTCTTTAAAAAACAAAACAAAACAAAAAAAAAACGTTTTCCAAACTGGAGACTTTTAGAAACTCTGTTTATTGTGTATCCAAGCAGACAGGAAATGCAAAGCTTTGGAAAAATGATGACGTAATGGCCTGTTTCACACATTCCCACTGTCACTTTGTGCCCTAGAAACCAAAACAACGATGGAGCCGTTAATACTATGTTGGTTTTTCTGTCTGCCGATCCTGTCACCATCAAACTTAAAATGTGTGTGAAAGGTTAATAACTGAGCAGAAATTAATTGTATCAAAGAAAAAATAACAAAAACAATCTGCAATTGATTTGGGATAATCCTTAGCCAGGCCAAGCATGTTCTTTCTCTGTATTTTTATAAGGCACTTATGATAAATGGACCTTTCTATCTAACCAAAGTACTTAACAGGCTTTACAACACAATCTGTGCCCTCATTTACCCATCCACACACAGCTAATCTGAATCAATCATTCTATGAAGTTTAATCAGTGCTTTAAACTCCACTGGAGGCACACATGGACATGTGGCATGCTGGTGGAATCAAACCTGGAGGACAACTGTTCGAACCACTGCTCCACAGCCGTGTGGACGTTCTTGCCACCTAGTGGCGTGCCATGGGTATTTCAGTGTTTTTGTCAACATGTTTGGATGGAGAATTATCTAAAATATTGCTTAAAAGGGATACTGGGGTAGTATGGACAGGGCTTTAATCAGTTTAAGGGGAAACAAATTCATCACAGATGGTAACTGAATTTGTGCCCCTTTTATGTGTCCGGTGAACCCAGGCTGAGAATCTCTGGATTACAGATACTGGCTGGTATGGTGCACTTTTGTTTATCATCCATATGAGCCTCTATGGGCAACAATATATCTTTCACTTTAATTTGGATGTGAATGCTGTTCTAAAGAATAAAAACTTACCTGTTCTGTTGCAGAACGGAAAGATCAGCAGTATAAGTACTCATCACTGCCATGCTGTTGGTTTGAAACTGAACAGACTGCTCTTCTTCCTTGTGGTTTTGTTTTAGGTCAGCTTTGTAAAGGAGGCCATCATCAAGGTTCTGAATCTGGTCCTCATCTTCTCAGACCGATGGCAGGCTGGATTTGGAGCTTGGAAGTAAGAGCTCTTCAGATGTAGTAACACAAGTCCTTCAAACAGCTTAGCAGAAAGAAGCACATTCATTAGAACTGAGCTGCAAGGACTTTCTTTACAAAACTGTTCAGATCAGAATCAAGTTGTTGTTGTTTTTTTCAGAATCGAGTCTATTGATAAAATGGAGTCAGATTTCAAAAACTGTCACATGTTTCTGGTGACTATCCTCAACAAGGCAGTGTGTCGGGGCTCCTTTCCTCACTGTAAGTAAACCCTGTTGACTTGACTTTATTAAAGCTCTGCACAAGTATCTTTATACTTTAAGGATAAATGTGAATAACTAATGATGTTTGTGTTTTCATTTCCTGTTCAGTGGAGTCTCTGGCCCTCTCTCTGATGGCAGGATTCGAGCAGTGCTGAGGAACCATCCACATTTGGCTGCTTTGGACTCGACTCTCACTATGGTCTCCTCTGAAAATGCTACTGATGTTAACAATCATTTGTAAATAAATTATTTTTTATAATATGCTTTGTTAATTGTTAATGTGTGTGTATGTATATGTATTAAGCACAATTAAAGCACGCGCAGTAACGTCAAAATACACATAAAAACAAAAGAATGCAAAAGGAAATGTGCTAAGAGATGAAAACTCGATATGAAGTTAAACTGTACCTGATTGTGCAGATACGGAAACCTTGTAATTAAATACAAATAAACAAAAATACAACATAAAATCATAAATAAACAACTTCAGGCATGTGAAACCAAACATAATAAATAGTTTAAAGAAAGGTTGCTATAAGTGTAATTATACATGTGAGCGCAAACTATTTTGAGTACAAAACAATTATGAAAAAGAAAAATAATAAGTTTGGATCAATAATTATGTTGTAAATTTACATTTGAAGTTTAGATGTAAATTATATTTTTCTAATAAAACACTGAAAGAGCTTCTTGGCTCATCCCGTGTTTATAAATCGGTACGCTACTTTCAATCAAATAGTTGCACTAATTTGATCGTTTTTCACTTGAATTCATTTTCTAAATTTCCGTACTTTCTAAGTGACGCCCTCAGAAAAAAAAGATCTAAACTAATGAGGAACAGTGTTCAAATAGCTAGTTTTAGCAGTCTTCCTGTCCGATTTGTTTTTGCAAATATGTGAATAAAACTAAAACTAGAAGGCACAAGGCCTGTTGATCCGATCACAGGAGCTTGTTAGCTGCTGCATCAGTCCAGCTTCCAGACACACAAAGAGAGATGTTCCGCTCAAATCCTCCAGAAAACTGAACTTTTTTGATAAGCTTTAAGGCAAGTTGCTGAGAAGAAAAACAGAAAAGCACCCCTTTGCAAACATACCACAGATTATGTGTCAGCAAAATGAAGGGTTCTGCAAAAATGAGGCAAGTCAGTTTGATAAGACTTAGATGTCAAAGATTACTTCTGATAGGAACATAATTAAAGGTGAAATAAATGACTTCTTTAAGCTCCTTTAAAGTGACTGTCCTAATTTAACTCGGAGAAAAGATGACCGAAAAGTACAAGTCGGAATAGATACAGAAGGATCTCCAGGAGTTCTGTTAAATCTGTCATCAATAAATGGAGGAATATGGGACGTGTTATTCTCCTAATAGTGCAGATTGTATGTCTACCAAGTTGTTCTCACAAACTGAGAGACCGTGAAGAACGAGGATTGTGAGAGAGACCACCAAGACACCTGTGACACTCTGAAGCAGGAGAGATGGAGAGACTTTGATACAACAACTGTTGTCCGGGTTCTTCACCAGTCTGAGCTTCATGGCAAACAGAAAGACACCGTTGAAGA
Organism: Kryptolebias marmoratus; assembly: GCF_001649575.2. Lineage (NCBI taxonomy): Eukaryota > Metazoa > Chordata > Actinopteri > Cyprinodontiformes > Rivulidae > Kryptolebias > Kryptolebias marmoratus. The sequence goes on along the minus strand of NC_051453.1, from coordinate 19,997,098 downwards.
AAACTCATTAAATCTGTACTAGAGTTTGCCAAGCGATTTAAATATTTTAATAAGAGTTTACCTCGCCCTCAGTAATGAGGGCGTTGCTTCAGCTGGTTGTGGTAAAGAAAGAGTTGAGTCGAAGGGCGAAGCTCTCGACTTACTGGTCAGGAGGTTTGGACCATGACTGGAATGAGATCCCGGATACAAGCGGCTGAAATGAGCCTCCATCGTAGGGGCGGCCGGGCTCAGCCTTGGAGATGAGGCAAGGAGCTAGGAGTAGAGCCGCTGCTCCTTTGCATCGAAAGGAGTCAGCTGAGGAGATTTGGGGATCTGATTAGGACGCCCCATGTAGGGGAATCATGGGACTTCAAGCTTCCACGTGGTTTTCATCCAAGTGCTTTGTTTACATTGAGTGTGTACCTGCGGAGCGTACAAACACGAGAGAACATGAAACATGAAAACAGCCATGGCCCGGTGATAGATGACTTTGTAAAACAATGTTTATCTAAATCCTGATAAGACTGATGATGTGATGACTGGTTTTAGGAGAAAACCCTGACAAACACAAAGTCACTTTTAGTAGAATTCAGGCAGTTGAAAGTGTGCGTTCTTACAAATACCTTGCAACTATTTTAGACGACAAATTGAATTTTAAAGCCAATTTTGAGAGGCAGAGTGCAAAAAGTCACATCAGCCCCTTTTCTGCTTGTGGAAACTCCTCCATCTTAATACTGACCGAACCATAATGGGCCTTTTTTATCATGCATTTATGTTTACTTTAACAATGTGATTTATTTTAGTTTTCTGTGGTGTTGGGTTGTATGTCTGTCAGGAAGATTACTTAAAAAACTAATGGACAGATTGCGCTGAAATTTTCAGGAAATGTTGGGGTTGTCACAACAAACAATTCATTAAAAAATAATCTGGATTGGACTATTTTTTAATGGTCTTGGTGCCGGTTTGCGTTCTCATAGGGCTTCTAGTGCTCGTGTAGTAGTTCAGTGTTTTCACTTTATCAAAGATGGTATAAGCTATCATTTTTTCCCCTTGGTTTACAGAAATAAAGAAATAAAAGTAAAATTTTAAAATACCAGTAAAAGTAAAAACTTGTACTTTTTTAGTTTTATAATGTAATCTTTATGTGTAGTATTGTAATTTTTATTTCAAGCTTCTAACTGGGGTCTTGGGTGGCACCCTTACACCAAAATCCACAATATCATTTCAACAGTTTTCTTATTTTGTTGTCATATACAAGTTATTGAAATAGGGGCTGCGGTGGCTCGGTGGTCAGTGCAGCGGTCTTTTAGTCCTGAGGCTGCAGGTTTGAGCCCAAGTTAAGTCAGGAAGGGCGTCTGGCGTAAAACAGTTGCCCGATCTTTAGTGCGGGTTTGCTCGCAGTGGTGACCCCTGTAGAAGGGAGCAGCCGAAAGAGTAACACCAACATCCGAGTTATTTGAATAAAATAAGCACAGTCACTACTCAGCTTATTGACGTTTTCCCCCTTCTCTGTTGAATTCATATATATATATATATATATATATATATATATATATATATATACACACACATATAAATACATATAAGATATTCAGGCCAAAGAGGGGCACTTAGGGGGCCAGCTAAATTAAAAGGGGAGGGGGGGCACTGTCAGCACGGTGAAGCTAGTTTTAGGTTAGATATTGGATATTCCCTCTTTTAATGCATTTCATATTGTTTAATGTTTAATATATTTATGAAAAATGTGATGAAAAATTATTGTTGAATTGTTTAATGAAACTGGGCTAACACCTAATGATAAAAAAAATCAAGATTAAATTTTTATCACCTAGTCCAAAGACATGAAAGTGAATTTCGTGAAAGATTTTTTTTTTTCATAGCAATATTAATAAATAATATGAAATGGTTTAAAATGAAATAAAATTGGATGTGTATTATTTATCCAGTCTGGTGAAACAAGTCAGCGTTAACTCCTGGTCAAAAGTTCACGTGACATGGAGGTTATTTAATTTTTGTTTTTTGGGTGTCATTGCTTTGGTGATTTGTTGATGGTCCCCAAGCGACCCAGCATGTTTAGGAGGAGGGAGACATGGAGGTAAGCTGCCAGCATCGAGCCTGAGTCCACAGAGTGCAAATATCCAACCTAAAACTAACTTCATCTGGTGACATTGCCTCCCCTGGCCCCCCCTCGGTGGTGCCCCTGCAGTGAACTGGAAGTGGCCCGCAGGCCGCCAGATGATGATCTCACAGCTGTGGATGAGTTAGATTTGGTGAGCAGAGGGGCTCTCTTGCTGCAGTAGAGGTCGGGCACTAACCGCCCGTCATACTCACCTGCGGGCTGCATTCCTGCACTTTTTATTCTGGGCAGGCCCTAGTGGAGGAGGCCCGCACCGCAGCTCTGCGCGAGCGCAGTTTCCTGTTGAGTTTCCCTGTTTGAGGGACAGGAACTCCCTGCTCGACTTCTCGTTCCCCGCCCATGATAACAACACGGACCGAGGAAAAGATCCTTGTCCGGGCCCGCCGACTCGAAACGCGCACCGGGACCGACAAAGGCCTTCGAACCCGGGACGTCCGGTACCGTGAGAGGGACCGAAGCCCCGTCTACATGGGGCTGTGGTGACATTTGTTCGAGCACAAGTTTTTTTTTTATCCCTGCGAGCCAACAAGTCCGGGTGAGTGGGAAATGATTGATCTCGAAGTTTGGTTTCAGCCCCCGCGGACCTCCAGACTCTCTCGACCGCAGCCGGGAGGAGGTTCGGCCGAGTGGGCTCCTTCACGAACGGGCTTTTCTTTCGGGCAGCCCGCGGGCTAATTGGCCCCGCGGAGGGGAGCAGCTCGTTGCCATGTAAAGCCATTTTCCTGGCTCTCAGGCCTGAGCTGTGACTAATCTCAGGCCACGAAACAGGGATAGAGCCATTACATGTCGGAGGCACGACCTCTCCACGTCAAACAAATGACTTTTCTCCAAATATTAAACTCTCAGGACTTTTTTATCCGACTCTGTATACACCGTGGAGCACCCATTAGTGTAGCCGACACTTGTAATAGTTGCTAAAAGAGCAGTTTTCAAATTAAATATTAGGTTATAAACTACTAAAATGGGCCCACAAATGACATTAGAGTACCGAATGTTAAAGGGACTCTGTCATTATTTCGCAGAATTCCATGTTTTCCACTTTTTCCTAGTTTTTGGGAAGAAGCATTTTTCTGTTAAGTTTTGGTCTCCTCGTCAGGATTGGTGCGTTCAAATACCTTTTTCTCCTGGTGCGTTCGCGGTCCATTCCTTCTCTGTAAACGGCCAGTTTTTCAAACAGGAAATATTTACAAAGCGCTTTTAGTTTAAAAACACGATAAGTGTGAACTTTAGAGTGTCAAAAACTAGTAAAGAGATGGAAACAAAAGGGTTTTCCTGTTAAATGGTAATTTTGCTGCAGCTGTATGTTGGTTTTGCTGGGTGCCATCTTGGAAAACACAAAGGAAGGAAGGAAGGAGGTGATGAGGCATGAAGATAGTGCAGGTTAAACCACATATTGGTGTTTTGGTCTGAGTAGGACGGTATTTTCTCTGTGGTTGTCTTTTTTTTTTTTTCCTTTAGGGACCCCATGAAACCAAACAAGACCAACACACCTCAATTTAAATAACATAATGCAGTACAGTAAAACCACTGAAACTTCCTTTAATTTCCTCTTATTGGTTTGTGACACTTATTTAGCTTTTATGGATTTTTTTTTTTTGTAAACCACTTAAGAAACATAATAAACATAAACTAACTTGATAAATAGAAAATTCAAGCTGAACAGTGGGTGCTGGGTAATAGGAGCTGCCTGCCGCGGGTCTCTTTGTGCTCAGCGTTACAGCAGATGATTTAAACTTATCTATATGATTAAAATCTTCTCATCTGGTTGGAAGCAGATTGGTAAGTGCAAAAAAAAAAAAAATAAATAAAGAATAATTTGAAATGAAGATCAAGAGGATCCAAAGGTAGAGCAAATGGCATTTCTTTTAATATTCGATAAAGGTTGGGATTTGGTTAAGATTAGGATTGGGAATACTGGGTGTGGGTATAGATGGGTGTCGGGCTGGAATCTGGAAGTTGAAACCCAGCACAAGTTTTAAGTCCCACCCCTCCTTCAGGTAAATGAACATTATCCTTGTTAGAAAAATATAAACACCTATATTTTTTCCAGATGTTGTCTCTTCACGATTCCCATAGTTCTTACCTTGCTGCTGTTTGTTCAAATGTTCGTTCTTCTAGCACGTTTAGCTGTCAGTATAAGACGTCTTTGAGCTAAAAAGATATGCAGCGGTAATCACGTGGCCACAAAATGGCATCTGCCAAGTTCATTTGTACCTTCGGCACTTTGTACTGTTGTAGTTTTGGTCAGTGTACGTCCATACGTTTGTGGGTATGAAAAGAAGCTGCCATAAGAGGTGCGAGTTATAATCTGTTGGATGCATCGCGATGCCAGGTACTTTCTGTGCTTAACGTATTTTTTCATGTTAACGTCCTGCAAAAGGTCAGAAGTGCAGCCCCCTGGATCGTTTATGGCATGTCTACAGTTTCTGTCTTCTGGTTTTCCAAGCCCTGCCTGCAACCATAGGCTGGGTTTTTAAAAAAATTTTTTTTTATCAGAAACCACTGGAAAACACAGCTCGCTGGCTGCGAGGTGGCGAACACGCAGCTACAAATTTAGCCTTTTCACCCGCGACCTTGAGTTGCCAGCTGCTCTTCAGCGTGCTCAGCCCAGTGAGATACTAGCTTATGTTGCATTCTTTGGAGCAACGGTAAAACGACATCATCATCTGTCGAATATTTACCAACACGCCCATTAACCCACTCTACTGAGACCAAAAAAAGTGGGTGAGGTGGCTCTAACATGCAAGGCATGGATCTCTGTACTGACCGTCTCTGTATTTAGGTTCTTTCAGGTCTGGTAGATTTTCTGCTCAGATTTGTGTTTGAGGCGTGGTTATGGATGCTTCTATGGAGAATCTGTAGAGAAAATGTGGAAAAATAAACAAACCTCAGACTTCATCGGGACCCTCTGAAGCTCATTTCTTAATAATAACCACACCTATTTGTCCCAGTTTGATATCACAACATATTTATTCCGTTTTATTCAGTGTGCACTTAAGTAAGCACAGAAGAGCGTTTGGGATTTATCTTTACAGAGACTATAAATGAGCTATTTGTTTGCATTGCCGGATGGTTGAACTTGGATTCTTTAGTGTGTGATTTCTTTGCATTGATTAGTGTTTACTTGTGGTCCGATGTTTTGCAGTGTGTTGTCGTGAAGTGTTTTCACACCTCTGTCTCAAAACGTGTCTGACTTCATCCTGGCACAGCTTTTATGCAACGAGCTGGGGAGCTGATGCTGGCATCTGTGAATGTTGTGCACAACGTTGCTTCCTGCTTTTGCATCAGTTTCTTTCTCACTTTAGGAGAATCTGACGTAGATGTGAACGATAAAGCTGCTGTAGCAGAATTTTTATTTAAAAGTGTCAGAACGTTCCGTCTCCCTTGCGGGCCGTACGGTTAATGCGAGTCATTCGGTTCAACATGTTTCCTCTTTTTATGTGTTTTAAAGTCACACATGGCCCCTTTGTGAGAACCTTGTCTGTGCTGTCCAACTCTGCGGCTGTGTAGCGTAGGAACGTCAAACTTCACAGCTGGACACCTCTTAGGTCAAGGGTGATCCCTATTGACTTCAGAGTCATGAGGTGAAAGTCCCAGGTGACCCCGGGCTCTAAGTCTGCAAAAGTGTAACATAGGATTGTCAAACTCTACAGATGGACACCTCGTGGGTCAAGGATGATCCATATTGAGGTCAAGGTGACAGGTGACTCTTTTATTAAAACCTTTTCTATGGCCCAGCTTGACATCCAAGTTGGATTGTGCGAATCTGTCCATCCATAAGACAGCACACAGAAAGTGTAACTTCACAAATGTTCAGGATAGAAAATGTCATCAGACTATGGCTTCACACTGGATCTTATTTTTATTAAGATCACTTCCACCAAAGACATTTTGAGTGGTACTCATGAAGTCTGCTACTCCGATCCTAAAATGGTTTGGGTATGTTGGTAGTCATCAACAGGTCAGTTCTTCATATTGCATCTGATAGCTGCAGTTTCATGTTGTTTATTTGAACATGTAGATTCATTATCAGTGACCTTTCACCCCACCAGTCATGTATATACTTACTAGAGTCATATTAAGGATTGTTGAGGGAGGGAATTCATGCTTTTGGATTTTGTGTACGTATTATGTACCGTTGCCAGTACTCTTGTTTGTATCTGTTTCTACCCTTTTGAAAAAGCTCTCAGCTCTGATTGTTTGTGCTCACTTTGTTTTCTGGCCTTGTGATTAAAATCTCTGTGAAAGCTCAAAATAGCAGCTAACTGCTCTGATGTAATTTCCGACGGACCGATGAGTCCACCGGTGTCGAGCGCCTTGGGCGTGTATTAGTCTAAACGCCTCGGTTACCTACTTCTGCAGGTTTAAGCTGCTTATTGGGTAATTACTCTAAAAAAGCATGTGCACAGCTTCAGCTGTGGACGGAATTAACTCCTTAAAGAGACAACTTCCCTAATTTGCTATTTGCTCCTTCTCAGACAGCTCATACAGGAACTGCACAGTACAACAAAAGCCACCACAGTTCCTTTTTAAAAAAAATAAAAGTCATGGTTTGTCTCCGTTAAAGTTGAGCACCGACCAAGCACCGAGAAATATTTGTTAAAGAATGAGTCTTTCATGTGTTTGACTCTTTTTGTCTGGCACATCAGGGCACGTACACGGGATTCAGTCTTCTCTTTTCTTGAGTAAACCCTGCATCACATGCTCTCAGTCGCTGAGGTTTAGACTTCCTCGTTTTTCGTCTAATGCTGCTTCGAGTTTAACAGCGCAATGTTCTGTGTAACGAAGCAAAACCAAAAAGATGTTTGACTCAAATCTTTTTGATTGGGACAAGTTTGAGACTATTTTGCATATTTCTTCTTACTTCCTTCACACTCTGACTTATGTTTTGCAACTAACCACATCTATTTTTAACTTTTGGTGTTTAGCGCTATTTTCTGCAGGCTTTCCCCCTCACTCCCTCCTTTTTACATGACCTACCGTGCATAACGGAAGCACTACTTCTGTTGGATCTGGATTTCGTGTTTCGGATTTGGAGGCATGGAACGCTCTCAGTCCTCGTCTTTTTCAGTCCACTCTGCAGATTATCGCACCTAGAATTAAAGGAAACGTGTCACAATCTAAACTCAGATTTGTCTGCAGGTTCATCAGGTGTTATACTAGCTTACAAAGATGACACTGTTCGTTGTTCAATTTATCGGAAAGTTATTGTGTATTTATGTCCAGAATAGAAACTTTTCTGTTGACTCTTCAATCTGGAGGGGAGAAAAAAAAGGAAGTATTTAAAATAGCACATCAGCCAGCCTGTTAAGAGCAGCTGCTTTTTGTAATCCGTTTTGTGCAAGAGCCGTTTTTTTTTTTCTTCTACATTTTAAATGAGAAGAAAAGATGAAAAGATTAGAATGTCATATCTCTTTATTCAGCAATTACAACACTAGTAATGTAGCAATCTGAAACTAATAAAGCATGTTAATCCTAATCCTGGGATGGGCATGTGCTGTCTGGACTTTCTTCATCTTTGATTTATAGTTCGTTGCTGCAATCCTCTTGTTTTTTTTGTTTCTGTTTTGTTTTTTAAATAAGTTAACTATTAGTCTTTGTTCACTTTCTGTTCAAAAATCAAAGAATAACTTTGGCTTGTGATCGGCACTGAATAGTTTTTGCCTCGACTGGCCCTGAGTGGTAATTGGATGGTCAGCATTCAAAAATCCTGTTTTCTCTGGTCAGTGAACGCACTGTAGCTAAGCTGCTCTGTCGCTGGAGTTCGTCCATCAGCCGCCGCTCTGATGGTTGCTGATTGAAACGTTTTAGCCCGTCGCCCAGCCCAAGCACAAGACACTCAGTCGTTTTGTTTTCCCTCTGAGACAGCAGCATCTAGAACTGGGTTTGTTTTTTGATTTGGCGCCATGAAAGCTGTAAAAAAAAAAGTTTACTTTCTGCTCATGTTGTCAGAAGATAAATATCAGATTCCAGCTTTTTTTCTTTTTTCTTTGATAGTAAAGTTTGGTGATCAAGGCATTTTTTTTCCTACCCGGTTCTCCAGCTATGACTCAGATAGGTGGGGTCTTTTGTTTGTTTGCCATGAAGTCTTACAAACTTCATTCAGCAGTCTGGTGGCTGTTTGGATCTTCTTGCCTTTTTGTGCTCTGCAGCACACTTCCCTCTGCTGAACAGGAGGTCGGTGACCCCCACTGACCCTGGTCCTGTGTACTCGCTGACCTGCAGGTCTTTTGTTCTGCGGCAGTCAAACACCCTGACAGTTCTGACCCTGAAGTTTTTTTTTTTTGTTTACTGTCTGTGACATCAGGCTGTCAAGCCAAAGCAGAGCTGGACTAATCTGACCTCGTGCTGTTGACTGTACGCTGTTTGCACCTGGTAGGTGTTAAAAAACGTGAGACTCCGGGGCAACTACAGTTTCCTTTCTATTTAGCAGAATGCCATTTTTTGTTACTGTTTCTAGATTTTCCTCTCAAGAATATGGCTGACGATGATGTAGTCAGTATGTAGCAAACTCTTAATATAAGTAAAGTAGGCAGTATTTTTTGTTTTCTTCTTTGAATGCACACATGCTTGTATATAAGAGGCAAACACCAGCATGTTGCTGCAAAACCATGTCCAGAAATATGGAGAGAAAGTGGTTTCAAATTACCTGTGTGTGTGTAAAAGGATTTGTGTGTGTGTAAAAATATTTGTGCGTGTGTAAAAGGATTTGTGCGTGTGTAAAAATATTTGTGTGTGTGTAAAAATATTTGTGCGTGTGTAAAAGGATTTGTGCGTGTGTAAAAATATTTGTGTGTGTGTAGACATTTCTGTTAACATGTACAGTAAAAAATCACCTCCTCTTTGGAGATGAGACGGGAAGCTGAAGACAGGTGGGGTCACAGCATCTCTAAGCTGGTCCTGTTAAAGTCCTCTGGTNGGAGAACAAATTTCACACACTCAGGTGTGTGACAATCAGTGGTACTTTAATTTTATATGCTAGCACTGAAATTCACCACTTCATTTGCATATGAAAAGAACTAAATACTGTAATGGTAATAAAAAACTGTTTCAGTGATTCTTACTACATGTGACACAGAGCATTCATGTCATCTTAATTTAGTTTAGGTTAAAATGCCTTTCATCTTATCTTTATAGGGCCTCAGGGTACAGGGATCAAGGAAGTCTATTGTTACCTCATGATTTGTTACCTCCTTTTTATCAGTTTATCTTAACCCTTCTGCCCCCCCTCCTCATCAGACAAATGGTATAAGAACGGGTAGCTATCTGTAATGCTTCAGACTCACTCTGCTGAACTGACCTCAGCTCAGTGATTCTCAGCTATATAGCTTAAATAAATTATCCTAAGACAAAACTCTTTGTTGTCCTTTTTGTTAAAGAAAATTCCACAACAATATTGATCGTTAACAACTTGTTATAACCCACTTTTATCACAAACGCGGACAGGCATCAGTGCAAAAAGAACAAGAACCACCATGAACAACTCAATAGGTATTACCAAGGACCCCATAGCTGCCCAACAAGGTGCCTGACGCAATCACTGACTTCAGCACTAAACAGTTCCTGCTCAGAACAACAGTTATTCTAGTGTCAGGTTTGGCGGAGAGAGAGGCACTGCACATGTCCACACTATCTGAGTCTGGCCTCTCTAACTTTATTTCCCAGTTGTTCAACCTGTGCTGTACCTCTGATAACCTCATTTCTAATCCTATCTGTGGTGTATTTCACCCCCATGTTTTGTCTGAGTTGGTACAGTCCTGGTAGGCTGACACAGTTAAGCACGTGTGGGTTGACACTCTGTTATTGTAACCATGTATTACGGTCACTGACCTTTAGGAGCTCTCTTTTTGAGAGAGCTTCATGTTTTTTTTGTTTCAGCTCTGCCTGATTGCTGCAGGTGAAGTGTATTGGGGCTCGTCAGCCACTCAACAAAAAGCAGCAAGCTGGAGATGCCGGAGGCCCTCCTTCTGTTTATCCTGGGCCTTGATTTTGTGATCCTGTTGAGAGCTGGTTTTGTGTGTGACTTGCTGTGAGCAACTTTGAACGATTGTCCAAGACGCGTTTCTTGCCCAGAGATGGAAGCTGGTAGGGGTTCTCTGCCATTTTCTTTCCTGAACTGTTTTCTCCTGTTTTCTGGTTAGTGAGGGAGTTTAGGTTTTGTATTTTCTTTTAGTTCTCCTTTAGAAAGTGATGGTCTTATTTTATAGTTATAAGGGGGTGTTTTGTTTGTTGTTTTGGCCTTGGAGACCCTGACGCATTAAGCTCCCCTGGGTTTGTTTTTTTGTTTGAAATATAATTTTAGTATTTTCCAGGTCTAGAAAATAAGAAAACAGTATGGAGAACATTGGCATTTCCAAACGTTATTCTTATTTTTGTAGCTTTACAGCCACGATTGAGCTGAAAGAAAAGATCACGAGCAGTAAGTAAGATTGTTTGTGAAGGTTTCCATGTTCTGTTTCTATTCTGAACCAGCCACAGCACAGGTGCATTGCATGTCTTTGGGTTAGATAAAAAAAAAAAAAAGGTTAAAAACAACCCCCTTTTTTTAACCTTCTTTTGGATTTCCCATGTCCTGGATGACTGAGAATCTACACCATCTTTCTGGGTTAGAGTTGTAACTGATGCTGCTGCTTGTTTGACCTTTTTTCAGCAGCATGACGTCCGCAGTGACTTTAGAGGACGCCCTGTCCAACGTGGACCTGCTGGAGGAGCTGCCGCTCCCGGACCAGCAGCCATGCATCGAGCCCCTCCCCTCCTCGCTCATATATCAGGTCGGTGCTGGCGGATGCGCGCAGACAGAGAAACGCTTCCTCTGCTGATCCGGTTCTGTTTTGTTACCACACTTTTACATGCGTGTGCAAACACAGACAGCTTATACATGCTTACAACAAAAAAAAAAAGAAAAATGTTGTTTTATTTCTCAACAGCCCAACTTCAACACCAACTTCGAGGACCGAAATGCGTTTGTCACCGGCATCGCCAGATACATTGAGCAGGCCACCGTCCACTCCAGCATGGTACCTTTTTTTTCTGCTCTGACTTGCTGAGAAATATGAATTTGCCAGTATGGTGAGGGGTAAGGGGAGGGCTGGACTGTTCCAGCAGAACATTTGGTATTCTGCTGAGGGTGGCTCCCAGGATCAAATGGCACAGGGACAAATGGATGCTCTTGTCAGGAATAGCTGGTCTTTGTGTCTAATTAGTGTGGGATAATTGCTGAGGGGGCGGATCAGACAGCAGTTTGTGTGGAGGAAGGGTAGGTTTTCCCTTCCCCTCGCTGGGAATGAATAACCCACTGTAGAATCTGCCATTCATGCTTGTTTTTCTGCTTTAGGTTCAAAGAAATGTCATAAAATCATGAATTCTTGATGCAAGTGCTTTTATTTTTGAAATTAGAACGACATGCTGGAGGAGGGCCAGGAGTACGCTGTCATGCTTTACACCTGGAGGAGCTGCTCACGTGCAATACCACAGGTGAACCAAGGAGCATCTGAATTCACTGTCAACAAGTTTTTGTTTGTAGACCGATAAATGATTCAAACTGAGTTACTTTTAGTATAATTTGTATATTTAAAGGTGCCAAAGACTACGCACTGAAACACCCTCATTACTATTTGGCTGTTATTGTTCTGTTTCTGTCACAATCTTTGTTTTGCTACTCTGTTCGCAGCTTTGAAAAAAAAAAATACAACAAAATGTGCTGCTCGTTCTGGAATGATGCCCTGTGGCATTGTGATATCTTTAACTTTTTTCCCTCCCAACTCTAACTGACATTTATGGCTTCAGAACCTAAAACCTTTAAAACGAACTGTCATCTCCTCTCAGGTAAAGTGCAATGAGCAGCCCAACCGAGTGGAGATCTATGAGAAGACTGTGGAGGTCCTCGAGCCAGAAGTCACCAAGCTGATGAACTTCATGTACTTCCAGGTAGTCTCGCACATTTGATCAGCAGGGATTATATCTGATTGCCTGATACAAAAAAAACAAAAAAAAACAGGTTAACCAATGAGCCGCTTCGCTTTTATCCAGCGCACGGCCATCGATCGTTTCTGCGGGGAGGTCCGTCGGCTGTGTCACGCCGAGCGCAGGAAGGACTTTGTCTCCGAGGCGTACCTGCTGACCCTGGGGAAGTTCATCAACATGTTTGCGGTGCTCGATGAGCTGAAGAACATGAAGTGCAGTGTCAAGAACGACCACTCTGCGTACAAACGGTACTCGGAGCCTTCAGCGCTTGTTTCACAGCCGGTGTTCGCCTCAGACTCTAGGTGGCAGCATCTTTTAGTTCGTGTCCCAACCGGCACCGGCAGATTTAAGATGACGAGAAGATAAAGGCAGAACGTCCTGTAATTTCAAAAGAATGCTTCAAGGGAACATTTTGTGGCTTTCTGAAAATACTCCAATTTGTTAGTTTTGATTAGAAAAAAATATTTGTTTTCAGATGTATGCCTTTGAATTAAAATGTAGACAGAAGAAAGACTTTAAAATTCCAGTATTTGCAGTTGTGAATTGAAATGTGTTTATTAGGCACTTTTTTGATCATTTACCTTGATGAATTAACAGTAAGTTCCATTGAATCAGAATAAAAAGGCCACATTTACAGATTTTATTTTGGGTTTTAAAAACATAAATGACTAAAGTACCTCTTGTTTTTGTCCCTGCTCAGAGCCGCTCAGTTCCTCAGAAAGATGTCTGAACCGTCCTCCATCCAGGAGTCCCAGAACTTGTCCATGTTCCTGGCAAACCACAACAAAATCACTCAGGTTGGTCCGAAGTGCACCGTCTGGTGCAAAATATTTCAAATCTAAATTGTAAGCAGTTCAGTAAAGCTCCACAGCTTTCATTAATTATTAATTCAAGTGCTGGAGTCAGAAAGTAGCTGTCTTAAAAGAAATTTAAAAAAGAGAAAATAGTTTATTTTTCTTGAGATGGATTCAAGTGTAAGGGAGATTTGATTGTGCGTTCTTGCAAATATTGCGATGCATTTCCTGGAAAAATCCCATTAAATATCCAAACACTGTGGAAATAAGTAGATTCTAAGTTGAACTGAAGATGACTGTATGATTGGTTCTGGGTCGTCCTTTAGTCGCTGCAGCAGCAGCTGGAAGTGATTAACGGATATGAAGAGCTGCTGGCGGACATCGTCAACCTGTGTGTGGAGTACTATGAGAACAAGCTGTATCTCACTCCCAGTGAGAAACACATGCTTCTCAAGGCAAGTAGAGCTCTGTGCTGCTCCTGAAATCCTACTTACAGCGACTGGATTTGTAGAACCTCGGGCAACCTCTGCTCCTCTTCTCCAGGTGATGGGCTTCGGCTTGTACCTCATGGATGGAAACAGCAGCAACATATATAAACTAGATGCCAAGAAGAGAATCAACCTCACAAAGATTGACAAGTTTTTCAAGGTATGAAGAGATACTCCTTTTGAACGCAGAGATTTGATGGTACATCAGATAGTAAGTAGTCTACAGGATGTAAGGAAATAAGAACTAATGAAAATGAGTAAAAAAAAGGGTTCTTGACCTTTGGAAATCTTCGATTTTGTCCACTTCAGCTGCAAGTGAATGTTCCTTTTAAAATAAAACCCTTTCTTTTATAGGCAACAGTTGTTTTAAAAGACTTTAAAAAGGGTTTTTATGGGGCCTTTTGTTTAACATAATTAATAAAAGACCTCTGTGTGGTTTTTACAGCAACTTCAAGTGGTCCCGCTGTTTGGTGACATGCAGATCGAGTTGTCCCGGTACATTAAGACCAGCGCTCACTTTGAAGAGAACAAATCCAGGTGGGGGAAAACACTGCATGTCTCATGAAGGCCTGAGAGGATTCCAGTAACTCGATCGCAAAGAGTAGTCGAGGGGAAAGTTTTACCCTCTGCGCGACATGCTTCCGCTACATTATGTGCGGCAGAAGAACAAGAAATACTTAGTAAATGCCAAAAGCTTGGGACCATATCAGACAAAAGAAAAGTGAAAGTACTTCAAATTAAACCGAGATTAGCTCGTCACAACCGCATGAATTGAAATGATGTTACCTGCAACACAAACTGCATCAGTGCACTCAGCAGCTAAGAGTCCATTGGTTCTGTGGGTCTTTATGCAGAAGTTTGCAACATGCTTTAAGATCAAACTTAATCCTGTTTTACAGGTTCTTGTATAAAGAATCACGAGTTGCAACACTTCCATAGCAAATGTATGTTCAAATAGTCAATCAGTGGGTTGTTTGATGACATCTGATCACTAAAATACTTGATTTTGTAGCCCTGGTGTCATGGTCAGATACATGGGAATAATTAGCATCTTTCAGAAAACAATTTCACAATACGGTCTCAAACTGGAGCAACTCTATTTTTGTCTGCTTTGGCTCTTTGAAATAAAAAAGGAGTCCAACGTGTTTTGACCCTTTCTCTGCGACATGTTGTATGTTGCAGTAGGTGTGACTGTGTAAAGAAAAGTAGCAGTTTTGGGGGTGCGGGTGGGAAAAAACATGCATAAAAAAAAACAAGCAGAGCTTAGCCTGGCGGCGGGGCTTATAATACACTGGGGGAAACCCTGAGTCACCTAAATATCTCCCTAAATATTGGAAAAACCGCTTTGACTTTATGTAAAGATTAGTTTAGATGAGACTGAAATGTTCTGACGGCTCTTGTGTTTTTTTTGCCATCGACTCTTAGTACACAACTTTGTGTTTATATGTTTCTTTGTCTCACCCCCCCATCCCTAGGTGGACCTGCACTTCTATATCCAGCAGCCCCCAGTACAACATCTGTGAGCAGATGATTCAAATCAGGGAGGACCACATGCGCTTCATCTCTGAGCTCGCTCGCTACAGCAACAGTGAGGTTGGTGTGAACGTCCTCCAGGGTTCAAGTGGAACTCTAAAACCCACTCAGCCTTTAGCCGATTCGGGGCTAGATCGGATCAAACTCACCTTTTTATGAATGAGTCCAGAGAGCGTCCATCACCTCTGCAGGGCTTTTTATATGTGAGGGATGTACAGACTCCCGGCTGTTATGTAAGAAGCTTTTCAGCAGATGTCTTGCCCCGGTGGATTTCCAGGGGTCATGATTTAGTGTGACTCTGATGGAGAAATTTAACTGACAGACAAGTGGATCAGAATTAAAACGTTAGGGAAGGAAATGTTTACGTTCACAGCTTGGGGGGGTAAATGCTGAGAGGTAAATGAGGACTGTGTGTACTGGACTCTGGTTGTGGGGTGTAAAGTGTTTATTTGGGACTGTGTAGGTGGTGACTGGATCAGGGCGTCAGGAGGCCCAGAAGACTGATTCAGAGTACAGGAAGCTGTTCGACTTGGCCCTGCAGGGCATGCAGCTGCTCTCCCAGTGGAGCGCTCACGTTATGGAAGTGGTGAGGAAGCACAGACTGTATGCTGGAGAAACCCACTATATTCATTTAGACACAAACGAACTGATGACTTTTGTCTGGTCGCCTTCTCTCTTTCCCCACAGTACTCGTGGAAACTGGTTCACCCGACGGACAAATACTCGAACAAAGAGTGCCCCGACAATGCTGAGGAATATGAGAGGGCCACTCGCTACAACTACACGAGCGAGGAGAAGTTCGCCCTCGTAGAGGTCAGACACAACAAGACATGTACACGCTAGAGCGCTCGGACTTGTACTAGTCCTGTTCTTCACGGCGTCCAACGGTTTTGGCAGGTGATCGCTATGATAAAGGGACTGCAGGTGCTGATGGGACGCATGGAGAGTGTGTTTAACCACGCCATCCGCCACACCATCTACTCGGCTCTGCAGGACTTTTCCCAGGTGACTCTGCGTGACCCGCTGAGGCAGGCCATCAAGAAGAAGAAGAACGTCATCCAGAGGTCAGAACCATAGCTCAGGGAAAATAATTCCAGTAATACCAGAAGAACATTCTGTTGAAATGTATTCTTTAGGTCAAGTCATAACTCTGAAAGCCGTTAACATAAACTCCAGCTGTTTTAAGTTAATAACAATTACCATATTTTCTGCACTATAGGGCACACTGGATTATAAGACGCACTGTCAACGAATGGTCCTTTTTCAAACTTTTGTCATATATAGGGCGCACCGGACTATACTATACTAAACGGTTCAAAACGCACGAAACGATACTGCACTGACGTAAGCGTCAAGTACAGAAAGCCTTCATTGCCCTGCGCGACTATAACTGAGCATTAATGCTGCAAAGTCGTACGAAAGTCGTACTAAAACATCATGACTTCTTACATTTAAAAGGCGTCCAGATTATAAGGCGCGCTGTCGTTTTTTGAAAAAATTGAAGGTTTTTAAGTGCGCCTTATAGTCCGGAAAATACACTAAGGTTTTACTAAATGGCTTCTTGAACGACCTCAGTTTGGAGAAATAGAGTTTAATTCTGACAGCACTGATGAGCTAATGGCTAGTTCAGAATCAGTCCAGAGCAAAAAGGATTGCTGCCACCTTAAAACTGCTCCAAACTCCAAGATTTCAAAGCAGCTCATATGGGAAACTGTGGCACTTTTGGTCACTTCTGGCTGTAATTTCATGATATTTCAGCAGAAATAACCATGTCATCTAAAACTGTTGATGTAATAGTGTTCTCTTGAACTGGTAGTTGTTTTAAGTGTAACTAAATGCACTATGTAACTTTTATTTGTTTATTTTTTGCTGTACACGATCATTTTCATATATTGTGTTTTTTTTTTTTTTTATCTGTCCACATTGCAGCGTCCTTCAAGCCATCCGGAAAACGGTCTGTGACTGGGAGACTGGCCGGGAGCCGCACAACGACCCGGCTCTCCGCGGAGAGAAGGATCCAAAGGGAGGATTTGACATTAAGGTTCCTCGTCGAGCCGTGGGGCCCTCCACCACACAGGTGTGGCCTCATATTTAATCATTTCAGATATCAGACAACTGTCTTTAATATGATAAGCTGCACTGTCTGAATGACACGCCGCTGTATTCTACATACTGTATGTTACAAATGTTTAATGGAAGTTCTCCCAGATTTAGCTTTACCGTCTATACTTTTTGTTGACAGCATCTCATATCCTGGTTGTGTTCTTTAGGTTGCAGACGTAGGGGCAGAATTAATGTCAGAACTTTGCATCAACACAATGATATACAATCCTTTAAAATTGGCAAAGAAAAAACAGAATCATCCCTGTCGTCGTTGCAGTGCATCTCAAAAAGTCATTTGTATTCATCTGGTTGGTATGTTCCAGTTTTGGCTGTGAGACTGATGTTCTAAAAGAAAGTCCAGATATTGTTTTAATAAAATACATTATCTGTCCCATTCTGAGCTTTGGATACATGTATTTTGACTATCACTGTGTAAAACAGTCTTAAATTCGTTTACATCTTTGTATAAACGCGTAAGTGTTAATGTGATCCTGAATTTTGGGGGCTGCGGTGTCACAGCTCTAATCCTTTACGCACCTAAGTGTTACCAGACCGAGCTCTGCCAATGCACATTTATCAGACTTAGGCTCATAAAGCCTGCGTATCACAGCCAAACATGTCAGAGTTGAACCTTTGCTGGAAAAAAACAAAAATCGAGCTGTGATCAATTTTGGTTTTACGAGGATATTCTGCTTGCAAGATTCAGACTGTTCAGAGTTGTTTTCTTGTTGTCTTTGTCTCCCGATGAACTGTGAGCCACTCTTTGTCAGATTGTTCCTGTGGGACTCGAGGCATTGTACAGAGCATTAAAGCAGCCATGTCTGCAGTCATGTTACAGATTGATCAGCTTCCTTTTTACCAATGTCAGCTGGTTTGTTTCCCACAAAATGGTCCGTTGTATTGACTTCACCTGTCAGTGCTTCTAATGCTGTGGCTGAGTGATGTATGTGTCAGGCGTACTGTTTCATCCTTTTTGTTTTTCCAGATTTATCAGCCTCAAGGTTGTTTACTTGTTTCTTTTGTAATAATCTGCCCTGAGCTAATAATTTCAGCAGCTGTTTTTTTTAGTAACAGTCAAGAAAGATTATAATTTTTTTTTTTTTTAATTATTAATGAAAGTGATAGTGAACTGTCAAAAACAAGCTGGCCTCCTGGTGTCGTTTGGGAAAACCACCAGTGCCGGCACCATTATTTATGTCTTTTCATGCTCCTAAATCTGCAGCTCTACATGGTGAGGACCATGCTGGAGTCTCTTATTGCTGACAAAAGTGGCTCAAAGAAGACTCTGCGCAGCAGCCTCGAGGGCCCCACCATCCTGGACATTGAAAAGTTTCACAAGGAGTCCTTCTTTTACACACACCTGCTGAACTTCAGCGGTAAGAAGAGCTCCTGTAGCTCCTCTTTGTCCTGGTAGCATTCTAACGAAACCTCTCTCCATCTCACTGCCCTTTTTTTTTTTTTGGTTTGTTTGTTTTCTCAAATGTGCCTGCAGAAACTTTGCAGCAGTGCTGTGACCTCTCCCAGCTCTGGTTCAGGGAGTTCTTTCTGGAGCTCACTATGGGCCGCAGGATCCAGTTCCCCATCGAGATGTCCATGCCGTGGATCCTCACCGACCACATTCTGGAGACCAAGGAAGCTTCCATGATGGAGTAAATAGATCTTCTGCGTTTCAAACATTCCTGCTCCGAACTTCTCCGCATCTCAGACACATTTTAACCAAACAATTCTGACTCGTAACATTTCCCAGTAGTTACAATTCACACATGAAGTGTCCACTTAACTGTGTTTTAATTACTCACTCGTTAAGCTGCTAGTTGGAAATGTTAAATGTGGCAACACAAAGGTCTGGCTGTTTGAACCTCATGTTGTATGAACTGCCAGAGGTCCTCGTCAACATCCGGCGTTGTTGCTTCATGTTTTTGTGCCTGTTTTAAATGTCTGCTGCAGAATTACACTCATACAAGGCAGATTTACATAAGCCATTAAGCACATACTCTGGCATGGGGCACGATGCTGAAACTCTTCAAATATTTGCCCCCAAAACCAGTTTCACTCTTGCTTTTGGGTAATAGTTTGTTTTATAGAACTACGTTTAATGAGGAAGACTTTTCTCCGCTGTTTAAAAAGGCATCACAAAGGTTAAAACATTCTTATCAGTGGTTGTTACCTTTCTCCATTTTTGTATCCGCCTGCATATTTAGCATTAAGCAAGCCTTATTTTGTCATATAATAGTCTGGGTTTATTTATTTATTTCAATTACTGTATTACTTAGGGGTATAACGGAACATGTAAATCATTTTGGAGTCAGTGTGAAGTGAGACAAAGAAACAAATGCCAAATGTTAGTTTAATTTTCCTAATTTTTTTTTTTTTTTTAATTGATAATAACTCTCCCAAAAGCAAGAGACAGAGGTAGCTGGTCATGTACAGTAAGGTAGGATTTTGAATAGATTCAGAGAAGACCAGATAAGTTCACTTATTTGAACTGTAAACAGTGTCCTGCAGGTCATGAGACAAACAAAAGGTTTCAGAAATTTCAAAAACTGAAAAGGTATCTCTGTTGTTATCCAAAAAAAGGCTTGATTGAATATCTTTAAATGTGAGAAGCAGGCTGAGAAGCTAGGTGTGCTGTTGGTGTTTACTGAACACCTTGTGGTTTATTTACCAGCTTTTATCAAATGCCAAAAGGCATTTCACATTGTGGAAATTATGACTTTTGGCTTTCCATACATCTACCTCTCGCTCTCCTCTGCTAGACCTGATCTGGAACAAACAGGCTCCGATATGCTGTCTAAATTATTTGTTTTTGCTTTGCTTTGGTGTAGAGTGCTTTAGAAAATATGTCCCTCCAGTTGAAAACAGTAATGGGACTAACATATTGTTGCACAGACTGTATCCTGACATCAGTAACAGGATGTTTCCGTACTAGTACATGTACCGTTGCACCCTTGGTATCTTGTATAACCTTTAAATTGAACTAATGACACTTAATGAACATTTTGTTTTTTAACCCTTACAGGTATGTGTTGTATCCTCTGGACTTATACAACGACAGCGCACACTACGCTCTGACCAAATTCAAGAAGCAGTTCCTTTATGATGAAATTGAGGCCGAGGTAAGAGATGGTGATTATATTCTGGAGCCTCGTCTTTTGTATGTCATGGCAAATCTTTCTGACAGAATCTGATTTTTTTTTTTCAATATATTATTTTCAGCCGTATCGTAAATCCTAGTTTTTGTCATGGATCTCTGCACATCCACCACATTTTCACAGCTTATAGAAATATGACAAATGTAAAACCATGTTAAACTCGTTTTGTGCTTAGTAACTTAGTTCTTATTACAAAACTGTAAAAAAAAAAACTGTGCAGTCATCAGCTTACCGTGCGTTTTTCACACATGCTCGTTTGCTTTTTTCCCAGGTCAACTTGTGCTTCGATCAGTTTGTCTACAAGCTGGCTGATCAGATATTTGCCCACTACAAGATACTAGCTGGAAGGTGGGTTATTCCCTTTTCCCCCCCAAGTGCAACTTTTGACTCCTGCAGTCGCTGAAAGAGCAAAGCGACCCGAACGTTTTTAAAAGCCGATGAGATCACGGCAAAATATTTCAAGTAATCTGTGTACTGTAAATCTGACCCTAAAATGGAAATTAGAAACCAAAATAATAAGGTAATAGTAAAGACTTTTACCTGTGGAAGAAAACGACACGTGAGAAAATCTCTTTAGTATGTCAAATAAATACACACCACATGAACTTGTTTTTGTGTTTATTAGCAATTACTTAAAAAAAAAAAGGAATAAAATCCAAATTTGAAACAAAATAGCCAAACGATTTTTTTTACTTATGTATTTTTGGTAAATAAGAATTGTTTTTTTCTTGAATTTCTGTATAGCAAACTTTTAGTTTGTATATACTTTTAGTTATAGTGAACAGACACATCTTTATCAACTACTATGACAGATTAAAAAAATATATCATAATCCTAACTTTATTTAATAAATCCACTGGTGGATGCATCTTTATTTTCTTCATCTCCCTTTGATACATAAACTACATTAATATGGTTTACACTGATCCTTATAACTACATGTTTAGCTGGTCTTTCTTTTCTTCTGATTTAGAGCTTTTTTTTAGCTTAATAGGAACTCTTGAGAGATGTAAGGAGATGTTTAGTTCACACATAGATGTACACCGATTGGCCAAACGGAACACCCCTCCAGCACTATTGAAGACTGTATTTGCATTAGTAAAGTAGATGCTGCCCAAACTGCATCTGTGCCTGCAATGACATGCTCTTATTTTAAACGTGGGCAGACTTAAGTAGACCGATCTGTTATCTGAATGTTATTAGAACTTTTTAGCCAGCTTTTTAGAACCAATGACCCGCAATGCAGAGCCCCAACTATAAAGTCCCTCGTTGTTGTTGCTGTTGTTGAACGACACTCATAAGCGACGTGGTGCATGGACTAAAAGCTTCGGATCGCGGTCACATGGTTGCAAGACGTTCATTTATGCATGTCTTTCGTAGTCCATGAGACACTCGGACTAGAGCTCCTCCCTCCTCCTACAGCGTTAAAACGGGTCTCTTCCCACCCGATTTGCCAGCTCTCCTGTCCTTGAACAGCATTTTGCTTCCCTTATCCCGACCAGATGTGTTCATTAAACCGACTGAGACAGTCACAGCCAAGAAGAGCAGCCTTTTGTCTCTGCAAAACTTATACACCTATTAAGTTCATAGGTTTATAAGTTTTGCTGGAACAGTTGTAAAGATGGCTGTGTTTTCTAACAGCTGCTTCCCAGCGGAGCAGTAGAAGCACATTAACTCCATTAAAGCTCTCCGGCTTTCCCACATAAACACACACGCAACTTCTGACTAATCCCACAAAACGTGGCGCTAACCCCTGTGAGAAAAAGTTTGGCTAAAGCCTCGTGTTGCAAAGCGGCGGATGAAGCTGCTACGTGAACAAAATGACTCAGTTTTTGAATGAGAGCTGACTTTGTGACTTCTCATGGAGTTTGCAAAGGCCTTAAGTGTTGCACTCCCCTGGCTGTGCGAAAGCAAGCGTCCACAGTACAACTAACAGTCCTTGTAACCTCAGAGATTAAATTATATAAATTTCTGGTCCAAAAGCACCTCCTGGAAATTAATTAATTTCCTTTAATTCAGTGAAACAAAGTGTGGTTAAATGCCTTTTTTTCTCTTAAAACAAATTAATTATTTGTCACTTGGATAATAAGCATATAAGGATTTGGGCAAATATTTGATGTTAAATAACTGCTGCTCAGCACTCCGCTCCTGAGCAAAGGGCTTTGAAAATCTCTATTTAGTTACAGGTTTTGACTTTTTGTCTGTTTGAATTCCTTTAGTCTTCTGCTTGACAAACGTTTAAGGAGCGAATGCAAGAACCAGGGGGCCAACATTCCCTGGCCTGCCTCCAATCGCTACGAGACTCTGCTGAAGCAGCGCCACGTCCAGGTGAGTCCTGTACTTGCCACGGATCTAGATCTCTCCGTGTTGCCGCCTTCGTTATGTTGCGTCGTGCAGTGTCTCCCTTCCTAACCGAGCACGCTCTCTGTAGCTCCTGGGCCGCTCCATTGACCTAAACCGACTCATCACTCAGAGAGTTTCGGCAGCTCTTCACAAATCTCTGGAGCTCGCAATCAACCGGTTTGAGAGTGAGGACCTCACCTCAGTAATGGTATCCCATTTCAGTTTAACATCCAGAAACCAATATGAAATGTGTGTGCCGTTTGGAGCGATTTTAATTTGTATTACTTGGGCAAAGGAACTGGAGGGTCTTCTGGAGATCAACCGCTTGACGCACAAACTCCTCAGTAAGTTTGTGACCCTGGACAGCTTCGACGCCATGTTCCGCGAGGCCAACCACAACGTGTCAGCCCCGTACGGCAGGATCACTCTCCATGTCTTCTGGGAACTCAACTATGACTTCCTGCCCAACTATTGCTACAATGGTTCAACCAACAGGTTGGTGAGCCTGGACACGTTTCAGTGCAGTAACTACTTTGCTAATTTATGCTAGTTATTAGGAAAAATCGCTCCAGTTAAATAATATATAGAATTGTCAACGTGAGGTAGATGCTTTTATAAAAGGTGATTTTTAAAATCTGCATGCTTTAGTCCTGCTTGATGTGAATGCATTACCAGCTTTGTGGTATTCCCAAACGAAAACATGATCACCATCACTGAAAATTCAAAGTATTTCAAACAAATCGATGCTAATTCCCATTTCAGCAGAAGCAAAGCCTTAATCCCAACTGAGCAGTGCAACGAACTTGCATCATGTGATCCTGTTTATCTGATCCATCTTATCATATTTACATGGATACAAGTTTATTTTGTATTTTTTTAAATGCTCTTTCTCATATTGGTTCCAGCAAAACAGAAGTAGAAGTTGCAAGTTGTTAAGCTAATTTTTTTATTTTTTTATTTTTTTTTTTATTTTAGAATTATTTTGGAAACAAAAATGAAGAGAGAAGTGAAAATGACTCAGACCGTAAAGCAAGTCATAACACAAGTAAAACTGTAAATATTGACAGTTGGGAAAGACTGGAGGTCGTGAATTTTGGCTTTAGAAAAGAGAGATTATCAATTATCTATTGAATAAATATTTAAATTACAGCAGACTTCACAAGGAGCAGCCAGGCAAACACATGTTGAACTTGTTTGTTGGAAAAGTCACCAAAGTTTAAGTTGGAAGCATCAGCTATATGTTTCATATTTGTCAAAAAAAAACCCAATCTAACATCTGGTTTTTGAGTGCAGTGATTGAGATTGTTTGCATTCTTTTGCTTATTAAAACACTTTCCAATCAATACTGACGTGAACACAACACTCAGGTGCACGGCACATTTTCACAGAACTGCTGACCTAAAGGCTCTTAATTTGTCAGCAGAGATTTGTGGATAAAAGGGAACCTTTTTTATAATCAGTAAGATGTTTTCTAGCTCAATTTGTCCAGCTCCCTGGAGCTCACATCTATATTCCTATCACAAATAATAAACTAGTTAAGTTGGCCCAGAAAGTTGTACCTATCAAACTGTGGTCCACCAAAGTCTCCAGAATACAGTGAAATGCCCTCCTTTTGTGTTATTGTAGCTGGTAGTCACTGCATAAGGAACTGCAGACAGTCTTTGGTTTCTTTTAGCTTTCTGCGATCTCTTATTGTGTCCTTTTATACGAACAGAAAGCAGCAATACGTGCTTAAATAATCTCCTGTGGGTTTAGGTTTGTCCGGACCATCCTGCCTTTCTCTCAGGCGTTCCAGAGGGATAAGCCTCCCAACGCTCAGCCTCACTATCTGTACGGGTCAAAGGTGAGTGCATTTTTCTCTTTATCGTCGCTCCCAGAAAAAAAAGCCTCACTTCTACTTCCAGGAGCAGAGGATTTTTTTTTTTTAAATTAACTTCTGCTATGAGCCGACCAGCTGTGCACAAGCATGTGTTGCAGCCAAATGTTACCCACGTCAAAGTATGAATTATCTATAGAGTACAAGGGGAGCGCTATAATATGGGAAACATGGTGCGCAAAGAATTAATTAGGGATGATATCTTTATGCAAAAAAAAAAAGAAAGAATTTTGGTGAATCACAAGAACAAAAAGGTAAGTCATTTAAGCTTCTTTTTTACAAATATAAACCAGTGGAACAGCTTATATATTTAATTTCTTGGTGCAAGAATATTGATTTAAATGGTTCAAATGTAAATATGTATCATTAAGACAAATACAGTTTTCATTTGTGGGTAAAAAATGCACAGTGACAATTCAGCCAGGGCAAAACAATAGTGTTATGACCTTAATCCAGTCGATTAAAGCTGGCTCGCTGTCAGCCAGCTTAGCGAACATCCTCATGGTCTTGGGTAATTACGTGGCCGGAGATCTGCGTCGACATAAGCGAGGGCTGGATGATGGTGGCGCGTTTGATGCTGTCCTCGCTGTTGCTTCTGGGCGTGAAGAGGCGTCCCGATTCCGACACGTCTTGGCGGGCGGAGTTGGCCACCACCGTGCAGCCGTCAGCAGCTCGCCTCGGGATGATGGAGCACATGTTGCGGAGGCAACCCCACAGCAGGACGCCGGCGATGACCAGGAGCAGGAGGCAGCAGGTCAGCCAGACGCCCACGGCGAGCTCCCAGCTCGCCCTGTCGTGGCCCTCGCTGCTCTCACTCTGAGTGCTGAACACCTGGCACTGGTCCCGCACCGGATTGGCCGCCTGGCACGTCACGCACAAGAAGTAGGCGGTCTGGGGGAGGAGGTTGGCCAGGTGGGTGCTGGTCTGACTGACGGGGATGCGCTCCTCGTGCTTGAAGCTTTTCCGAGTGAAGCCCATGAGCAAACCGTTCCAGTTAGGGTCGTACATGACGCTGTAGAAGGTGTCCAGGCAGGTGGGGGACGCCGGCCAGCTCACCCTGGCTGAGGTGGAGGAGATGTTGTAGACTGTTACACTCATTGTGAAAAGCTGACAGTACGAGTGAAACGTTTCCTCTGGGTTTATAGCCGTATGCTCCCAGTTTCAAACCAAACTGTAGAAGAGGTGACGTAAACACAGATTAAAACATGTGACTGTTATACATCCCTTTCCAAACCAGTTTTACTCCAGCATAAATAATAAAAACATCAGTGCCATAGAACTGATTGCCTTTTGTATCTTTAAAAAAAAAAATCCCTAAAGAAAGGGGGGAACAATATGAGAGATTAATAAGCATTGTACAAAGGATTATCTGTGAAGTACCGGGATAAAGAAGAGTGTGTGTGCAGATGTTCGGTGAATTACATAATGCAGGATGGATGGTGAAGAGGCTTATCTGTTCTGTGAGTCACCTGTTATGAGTTTGGTGATGATCTGTCAACCCTAAACTCTTAAAGACCATCTAGACAGGTTCTAGTTTTACTTCCAAAAATATGCAGTTCCCCCCTGGCTTATAGAAAATATCATACTTTTTGACCCAAAGCAGATTTTTCAGTATTTGCTTCCAAATCTCTGTTACATCAGCTGCTAACAAAACTCATCTTTCCTGAGCACGATGTGGATAAAAGGCTGACTTACCGGGAAACAGACAGCCGCCACGTGATGACCATACCAGACTGTAGTGCGCCCCGAGTTATTTGATTCGATTTTCTGGCGCTGCTGATTCTCGGTCTTCTATTCCATCCTCCTGGCTGGGTAAAAGGAAGCAACGCTGGGTGCTGCTGTGTGGGACTGAAGCAGAGATCAGTGTGTCTTTATCTCAGAATCTGCCACACTAGAGGGAGTGCTGCTGGATTAGAGCGACAGCAGCAGGAGAGGGAATTAAACCCTCCTGCTTCGGATGTTAGAAAAAATTTGAAAAGTACTTTTTGTGGACATTTTGTGGGTCATCTCTGGGTCGTATTTTATGCAAGGAATGTTATATTTTCTAGCTGGTTAATCTAGAGACATTGTAGTAATGTACGTCTATTTTTTTTTCTCTTGATCTCTGGACTTGGCCATTGTTTTTTTAGTGGTGAAGCCCAGAAGGAGATGACATGTATTTCAGCTGGTTTATCTACTGTCCAACTGTTCAGTCCCGCAGCAAAACCTCCAAACAGCCCTCCAATCTGTCATTAAATATGGAGTCAAAATTCATCAATCCATCCGTTTTCTGAGGTTAGAAGTTCAGGAGGAAAGCCCAGACATCCTCTTCAGGGATCCCAATGTGTTTCCAGGCTTGAGATGATGTGTAATCCCTTCAAATTCTGGGTCTGCCCTAGAGGGACCTGCCTAGAAAACCTCCATATGGGGGCACCCAGAGACATCCTATTCAGATGCCTGAACCACCTCAGTGTGGACGAGCAGTGGCTCTTCTCCAAGCTTCATCTGGATGATGGAGCTTATTTTTAAGGCTTCCCTATAGTATAGAGGAAGCTCATTTCAGCTGCTTGTGTCTGGGGTCTTGTTCTCTTGGTCATGAGCCTGTACCTCGTGACATTAGGGGAGGGTTGGAACATGGACAGACCAATAAATCGAGAGCTTTGCTTTTCGGCTCACCACCTTCTTTATCACGACAGGCCAGAGGAACGCTCCTCATTCCTGCAGTGGAAGCTCAAATCCATCAGTCCATCTCCCGCTTTGTTCTACCGTCACCGAGGCAAAAAACTCACCCCAGACTCAGAGGGGGCAATCCACCGTTTTCCGTCTGAGAACCACAGCCTCAGACTTGGAGGAGCTGACTCATCCCGACCGCTTTGCACTCAGCTGTGAACCACTCGGAGCACGCTAAAGGTCATGGCTTAAAGATGTCAACAGAACCACATCATCTGCAAAAAGCAGAGACCAGACCCCGAGACTCCCAAACCTTTGACAGTGACTGTTAAGTGACTTTCTAGTGAGGATCAACTAATGTAAAGTTTAAAACTGACCACATGTGATAGGTTTTTGAAATAACATATGTTGGGTATCATATTCTAAAGACAACAAAAAATAACCCTCTTTTTATTATTTCAGTATTCATCCTGGATCACTGCATGCAATTAACCGACACCACACATATTCAGGTGTTTAACTTTTTCTTATTTTGCTCATTTTTTCCTCTGTAGACCCTGAACCTGGCATACACCAGCATATGTAGCTCCTACAGGAACTTTGTGGGCCCCCCACACATTAAAGCCATGTGCAGACTGCTGGGCTACCAGGGCATCGCCGTGGTGATGGAGGAGCTGCTTAAAGTCGTCAAGAGCCTGGTGAGGATGAGGAGGGGTAGTAACTGTGTGTTGAAGGGTGCGACATCAGAGCTGGAACATTCAATCCAGAAAGTCACAGTGAAGAAAATACATTTTTTTATTACTTGTTCATGTTACTAAAGTTACAGAAATATAGTAGTTTCAGCTTGTTTGTTCTTGGTTGTGCAGCTTCAGGGAACCATATTGCAGTATGTGAAGACTCTGATGGAGGTGATGCCCAAGATTTGCAGGCTTCCACGCCACGAGTATGGCTCTCCCGGTAGGTAAAAACGTCCCCTTGAATCACACAGAACTCTTCTCTTTGATATCTTGTGCCTATCTAGCCCTGTGATGGACATTTTTAAAGGTGAAATGAAAGAAAATCTAAAAATAATGTGTTTTTGTGTTTTTCGATTAGTTAAACACTTGCATAAAACACTACAGTGGTCCTGATTTTAAAATCTGATTTAAAAAGTTCCTGACTTGTTTTTAGAGTTTTGCGGTTGTTGCCATCCTTGGTCGGTGACATCATCGGTGCCATGGCCAGTGGTGGCAGTCCGCTGTAGGACACTAAGGAGTTTTTTTTTTTTTTGATGTGATGCTGCCGGGAGCCCCTAAGCTTGACTTCAAGGAGGTTCCCATCACTTCAGCAGCTGACAGAGAAAAATTGTTTTTGTTTTAAAGAAAACTAACTAAATTAAAAGGCTTATCTCTGAAGACATACTTGTTTAAAAAAAAACCAAAAAACTTTGATTTAAAGGGAGATTAGATAGATTCTTTGCTATTTTAGTTAGTCCAGGGTCCCCCTTCTCTCACACAGTGATGGCTGGAGACAGGCACCAGCTCCCCGCGACCCAGTAAGGAGAAGCGGGTAAAGAAAATAGATGGATGGATCGCTAGATTATGTCTTTATAGACTTTTTTTTAAATTAATCTCTTTTACGGCAAAAATCAATATCTTCACTTTTCCTTCACTGCCAGCTGTGAGCATTAGGACTCATTTTGCAGCACGGGTAACATTTTATATTTACACTGTGACAGTGAACTGTATCTGTTCTGGGTGTTCAGAATTTCCTGATAACCAAACCAATACACTGTCACTATATTTGTTTGTCAAGAGCAAGTTTCACTGAGTCAGAAAATGATCTCATGATTATCAGGTCTACATACCTCTAGCACACATGCGGTAGGCTCCTCGCTCTTTCTGCGTCTTGACCTCTCTATCTGCCTTCTTAGTCGGGACAGCTCCTGGTATAAGTTCTTCCTGTTTCGACAAGAAGCCACTGGACTGTAATATTGAAGGTTTGTATTTCAGGTGCTCCTCTTTAAAACGTTAACTCCACAGTCAGTCTCCAGACTTTGGTTTGTAATTTTCACCAGGAGCTAAACTAACCACAACCATCAAACCTTCTTGTCCTTTGGGAAGCTGAAAAATGACTCGGCTGTTGGAGTTTTGGGTCGATTTAGACAATTAATTACAACAAACTGAACCATTTCACCCCCACGTTATCAGTGTTTACTGTTCACTGTCTTGTTCGAGTTCCTGTGTTTTCAGCTCTCCATACGTCACACTTCCGAGTGATCACGGAAAATGACAAAGAGACCCTAGTCTTTTTTTCGATCTTTTAATAATTTAAAATGCAAGACTCAAAGAAAGTCATAAAAATGTGTTTGTTTTTAAGTGATTGTTAGATTCAAAACACATCATTACACCTTTAAGGTTGTTAACTGGGTGACAGAGGTGGGAGGTAACGTGGCCGCTTTTTTGTTTTAGGGATTCTGGAGTTCTTCCACCACCAGCTGAAGGATATTGTTGAGTACGCTGAGCTCAAGACGGTGTGTTTCCAGAACCTGAGGGAGGTGGGAAACGCCATCTTGTTCTGCCTGCTGAGTGAGCAGAGTCTGGTACGAATCCCATCCGGCTGCAGCGTGAAAGTCTGGTCTTGTGTTTGTGCTCGGCAGCTGTTGAACGTCTCTGGTGTCTGTTTTAGTCGCAGGAAGAAGTTTGTGATTTGCTGCACGCTGCACCGTTCCAGAATATTCTTCCCAGAGTTCATGTCAAAGGTAAGTAAAGGACAATTAAGTATATTTTATCCGAGGAATTGGGCTTGACTCTCAGCTACTACCAACCAAATTTCAGTTCAATATCTTTAAAAATGACCGACTTATAAGCCATTTTTGTGTTTGCTGAGGTTGATTAGCTGTGGCGACTAATCCAGCCGCTGGTTCATGAGATATCTCACTAATAGACAAACACACACACAGATACACATGCAACTGCATGATCACCAACCTTTCATGGCAGCGAGTAGTAATGAGTGCACTGGTATTGGAAAAAATATATACTCACCGGCCACTTTATTAGGTACACCTGTCCAACTGCTCATGAAAGCAAATGTCGAATCAGCCAATCACATGGTAGCAACTCAATGCATTTAGGCATGTAGACATGACCAAGACGATCTGCTGCAGTTCAAACTGAGCATCAGAATGGGGAAGGAAGGAAGGTGATTTAAGTGACTTTGAATGTGGCGTGGTTGTTAGTGCCAGACGGGCTTTTCTGAGTATTTCAGAAACTGCTGATCTGCTGGGATTTTCACGCACAACCATCTCTAGGGTTTACAGAGGATGGTCAGAAAAAGAGAAAATATCCAGTGAGTGGCAGTTCTGTGGGCACAAATGCCTTGTTGATGCCAGAGGTCAGAGGAGAATGGCCAGACTGGTTCGAACTGATAAAACGGCAACAGTAACTCAAATAACCACTCGTTACACCTGAGGTATGCAGAACAGCATCTCTGACCGCACAACACGTCGAACCTCGAGGCAGATGGGGCTACAGCAGCAGAAGACCACACCGGGTGCCACTCCTGTCAGCTAAGAACAGGAAACTGAGGCTACAATTTGCACAGGGTCACAAAATTGGACAATGGAAGATTGGGAAAAAAAGTTGCCTGGTCTGATGAGTCTCGATTTCTGCTGCGACATTCGATGGTAGGGTCAGAATTTAGCGTCAACAACATAAAAGCATGGATCCATCCTGCCTTGTATCAACGGTGGTGGTGGTGGTGCAATGGTGTGGGGGATATTTACCTGGCACACTTTGAGCCCATTAGTATCAACTGAGCATTGTGTCAACGCCACAGCCTACCTGAGTATTGTTGCTGACCATGTCCATCTCTTTATGACCACATTGTACACATCTGATGGCTACTTCCAGCAGGATAACGTGCAAATCATCGCAGTCTGGTTTCTTGAACACAACAATGAGTTCACTGCACTCGAATGGCCTCCACAGTCACCAGATCTCAATCCAACAGAGCACCTCTGGGATGTGGTGGAACGGGAGATTCGCATCATGGATGTGCAGCCGACAAATCTGCAACAACTGGTCCATATTGACATGATAGCATCACACAGACTCTCTGAGGAATGTTTCCAGTACCTTGTTGAATCGATGCCACGAAGGATTAAGGCAAAAGGGGGTCCATCCCGGTACTAGCAAGGTGTAACTAATAAAGTGGCTAGTGAGTGTGTATCACAGAGCAAAGGTGTAGCTCAGGGATCTTTTGTAGCAGTTTGGACAACACTTGAGCCCAATGTAAACTACTCCTGTGAGCCATGGAGGTTAAGAGATGCAGACAGTACTTTTAAGTAGGATGAGGTAATAGTTTTGCTTTATTTTAGTGAGATTGTGAAGTGAGATTTATTTATATAGCACTTTTAAGCAACAAGGCGATCCAAAGTGCTTTACAACAGAAACAAAAACAGAATCAGTACATAATGAAACAATGAAACACAAAAAAAGGAAAACACATCAATCATGTCTAATCTAAATGAATCATGTGTAATCTAAATGGAATATAGGATAATCTAAATAAAATCATGAAACCAGACATATCTAAGCATGAGCTAAAACAGTCAAAATAGTAACTAAACTAAACATTAACAAATTTTACAGGAATTAGTTAACATTAACTGCACTCAAATTCCCTCTGCCATATATAAAGATTGAGCTCTCCCTGGGAAGTCGTGACATCAGCGCTACAAAAGTTATACCTGTGTTCAAGTGAGCAGTGAAACATGCTTAGTCGTCCGTTTCCTTTGTTCTGTAGAAGGGGAACGCCTGGATGCCAAGATGAAGCGCTTGGAGGCCAAATACACAGCGCTGCACATGGTCCCACTCATAGAGCGCCTTGGAACCCCACAGGTAGAACCAGTGTGAATGTGTCTGGAGGCCATGAGTATTTTAATTTGGATCAATATCCCTGGTTCTTCGTGACTGACTTTTTTTGCTTTCCTTTCCTTTAGCAAATAGCCATTGCGCGTGAAGGTGACCTGCTGACCAAGGAGAGGCTGTGCTGCGGTTTGTCCATGTTCGAAGTAATCCTCGCGCGTGTGCGAGGCTTCTTGGACGACCCCATCTGGCGCGGGCCGTTGCCCAGTAACGGTGTGATGCACGTGGACGAATGCGTGGAGTTCCACCGCCTCTGGAGCGCAATGCAGTTTGTGTACTGCATCCCCGTGGGAGCGCACGAGTTCACAGTGGAGTGAGTGCCACAGCCCGCACATCCGCCCTGCACATACGGTGCCAGATGTTTGCTCACACGTCCCCTTTCCCCATTCCTTAGGCAGTGCTTCGGAGACGGCCTCCACTGGGCGGGCTGCATGATCATCGCTCTCCTGGGCCAGCACAGGCGCTTCGACATCCTCGACTTCAGCTATCACCTCCTCAAGGTCCAGAAACATGACGGCAAAGATGAGGTTATCAAGAGCGTGGTGAGTTGGAGACATAGAGGACAACACAACACTGTTACACAGTCACGTTGGTTTGGACCAACAACATTTTCATTTTCAGTTCCTGAATGACGGGAAAGTGATAAAGTTTAGTTATGAATTCTGTTCTAATACAAAGGATATTCCAGCCATTTTTAAAGTTTTGTTCTGTGGAAAACATGAACAATGAATATAATTTGAATGTCTTCTGTTTGAAAGAATAATTTACGTGCAGCAGGTCTGACAACCTAACGGGTAGTCTGAACGCAGCAAAGATAAAAATGGATTGCTGCCGCTTCAATCAAACACTTTTTTATAAACCTTCACATCGCTGTCAGTTTTTCACAACATGGTTATTGATCTAGAATTTCATAAATCTGTGGTCACTTCTGGTGTGAGTTTTGTAATATTTCAGCTGAACTAACTTTGTAATTCAATTAAAATTCAAAAATACTTTAATAATTCCAAAGGGAAATTAAATGTTGTTGTAGCTCATAATCCTGGTTTTGTTAAAGAGTTGATGGCTGTGAGCAGGAAGGGTCTCTTGTAGCGTTCTGTCCCTATGTGTCCTCGGCCCTGGTGTCCTCAAAGAGACCCACCAGGTGAGCCTTGCTTTGGTGGCGAGCTGCTTCCTGGGAGCTTTACCTCCGGTGGATTTATGGGAGGTCTGCTTGGTTTTGGCCATGACTGGATTTCAGGGTTCTTCACATTTAACACTTGTTGTCATGGTTACGCATCATAACAAAATGTCCAAAAGTAAAAAGGCTTCAGTAAAAATCCTTCTAGCTGCACAGCATCCGATTCCAGAGAAAGTAATCATCCAAAAAAAAGTGATTTACATCAAGAAAATAGAGGAATAAAGTTTTCAAAAGCAATATCTCAGAATGAGTAACAGAGCTGCTCCAACATGCAGCCATCTTGAGCAGCGCAATTCTAGAAGTAATGAGAAATTAACAGCAGCGTTTTTGCTGTTAATTTAATACTAAAGCTTTTGCAAAAACGTTTGCATAAACCGTCATGAAATGTTACAGATTTGAGTTGTTTGAAGACAAAAATTGTACAACTCGTTATTAGTTTGTCAATATGGTCTGAGCAGACTCACTTCCAAATGGGGTTTTGAAGCCTTAAAACAACGTAGATCTTCAACATTTTGTAGCGGTTTATATAAACGCTAATATTTAACCCTTTACCCTGCTGTCAGTTTTGTATCATGTGGTGACATTAGAAGAAACTCCTAATAGAAGTGCTCCCAGGCTCCACTGGAAGTGCTGCATCTCGCTGCTATTTGTGCTTTCCATGAACCATAAACGTCCTTGTAAATAATAATTTGACCATGCATTAATGTTCCCATAAAGAGACAGCAGTAACCCACTTAGGTCTTCATCAGTCCTGTCTCCAGACTGAAGGCATTCAAACAGGAATTTACAACAAGATATTAATTGTTCATAACTTTTCCACAGAACCTAAATATCCCTCTTTCACTTTCTGTTCCACACAGTGTTGATTTATCGTGCTTTACTGCAGCACGCAGTCCTTTGTAGCTCCTCAGCAGTGATCTTATTGCTGCTTTCATATGAAAGTGGCCTGAGCGGGGACTCTGTTGTTGAGTCTCTCCAGATACTAAAAAAAAAAAATCACATCATGTCTTTCTGCAGGCAGAACGTAACAAAACGGGCATCTTCAGGACACCCAGAGTTACTGGTCTATACTGAGGGTCACTGTTGATGGTGATCTAATTGTACTAATGAGCACGAACACAACATTTACTTGTAACGGCTGTCAGCTATTTGATTATTTCCTTTACAAAAAAGAGAAGTTAACGGTGACACTTTGGTAAACAAGAGTCCTCAGGTTTCAGGGTTTAAGTATGGAAAGTATTGAATTTATTTTGACCTTTTCCAAGTCTAGGTAAGTATGGGAAAAGAAACCAGAGTATGGTAAAACGTTTGTTTTTTTCAGACTTTTCCCCCCTTTTTGTTTTCAAAACATTTTTTTTGTTTAATAAGCCGCTGAAACGGGTATAGAGATTATTCACAAAGGATGGGTTAAGGTGTCATAATGTCACCTTGTGGTTCGTTTCTTACATCAGTCCTTGAGTTTAAATTTTCAAACTGCATCTTAGTCTTGTAGTTACTTGGAGCCAACAGAATGGTGCGTGTTCATTCAGTTTCGCGTCTCAGGTGAGAAGACTTGCATTTCAGCTCACAGAGCCTTTTATATGTTGATGTGTCTTAGGACGAGACCATGAATGTGCAAACTGTAAAACCCTTTGAACAGTAGGTGCAGACTATGCACCGTATGTTGTCAGTAACAAGCTAACCCAGCCCTGCAGGTTTCCATCACAAGGCACCACAAACATCGTCTTGTCGACGTTTCTTTATCTAAGAACACGGGAGGCATCAGAACGGTCTGGATGGCTAAAAAAAATAAAACCAGACTTTTAAATTGTGCTGTAGAAAAACTGCTATCGACTCGTTTGTTCTTTGTGGGGTGACAGGATGCTTGGTTTATTCGTTTGCACTTTATCTCTGGTTATTATGTTTGGATTAAACAATTAGACACATTAGTGAGCTTCACTGACGCTGGCAGGTGAATTCATGTCAGCCAAGTCTTGAAGCTCAGGATATATTATTTTTATTATTCTCCAGCAAAGGTCTGCAACCTAAACCTCTTGAAAGATATTTACAGGTGGTGCACATCTTTCTTGTTATTAAACTCTCTTCTGAAGCCTAAAGTCTCAACGAAACAGAGGTTTTTGTGGCATTGTTTTTTTTTAATTCTCCTAATCTCATAATTTCATTTCTGCTATTTAACTTTATTCTTTGGAAAACTATTCTTTGCTTTTTTTATTTCAATCTCAGCGTTTAAACTTTAATTTTTAATGTTTTTTTTTATCTAAGTGGTCTTGATATGTTGTAGATTAGAAGTAAAAGTAGATTTGAGTTGGCAAAAATGTGAACGAGCCGTTTAAAAAAAAATGTTGGTTTTCCTTCAAACCTCAGAGCACATGCAAGCACCTGTGGATATGAAGCAGTTTGCCTAAAATAACTTTCCTCCAGTAGAAAGCGTACACAGGAGCAAAGCACACGCTACTTGTAAAAGACCGAATAAATTAACCTTTTTTTTTTTTTTTTTAAATTATTATTTCCTTTTAGCCTCTGAAGAAGATGGTGGACAAAATCCGCAAATTCCAGGTCCTCAACGATGAGATCTTCGCCATCCTGAACAAGTACCTGAAATCAGGAGACGGGGAGAACATGCCGGTGGAACACATCCGATGCTTCCAGCCTCCGATCCACCAGTCACTTGCCAGCAGCTGAGGCGCTGCTCCAACCATCCGCCCTGTGGACCAGTTCCAAGCACTGCCAGCATTACCAGACTATCCACATCTAGTTTGTTTTAGGTTGATAGTAGCAAAGGACCATTAAACGCAATAAGTTGGGCCACTTTTTAATTTTTTTTGTATTCACTTGTGCCTTATGAGAGAAGAATCGATACTACCCCTTTTGAAAAACTATTCTCTTATACTTTCAGAAAACGACAGATGAGGGATGGAAAAAGAGCTTTTTATCAGATTATTTAAAGGTTTGCAGTGGTGAAATATTAGGGTGAAAGTTATTTTGTACTGTTGCATGCTTAAACATTTTAAAGGAAAACTGAAGAGTAGCAAAGCATCGTACTCGTGTCAAGCAATTACTCACTGTGCCTTGTGTTTGTAACGTTTTAATCATTTTAATTCAATAAATATGTTACAAATCTGTTGGTTCATGTCAAGAGCTTATGTAAAAACTACCTCCAACAAAAAAGAAAATTTCAGAATGACTCAACATAAATAGTTACGTTCAAGTATCACAAAAAGTCAAATCAGAGTGAACATCTTATTAGACGTAATCATTGTCAGCAGGTCCTCGTACAGAATATATATTACCTTTTTTTTAAGATTCTTGATTCATACAAAGTAGTTCAGTGTGTGAAAAAGCATCAGAAAACATTTCTTAAAAGAAACTACTTTACAGAGCTACAGAGGAATGAAATGAAGTTCTGGAATATGACTAAGTCATATTCTGAGAGAAGTAAGGCAAATTAAAAGAAATATATTCTAAGGGTTCGCCCAGGACGTCCCCTTCCCTCACAGTTGATTGTCTCATTGTTTAGAAACCATGTCAACAACGCCATGGTTAAATCAAAGGAAATAAGTTTATTAAATGTCTAACGAGGAGGTCATTGCTCCATTCCTTCGAGAGACGCTATCAAAAGGCAGAGACATGTCCCTGTCCTCCCTGTCCTCTGTGGACTCATTCTGTAGCAGTTCGTAGGTGGAGTGGGACGCCATGCCATTGGACACGGGACAGGCACGGTCCTCCTTCCTTATGGACACGGCCAGGTTGGCCAGGCTAATGCTAACGTCTTTGAAGGCGTGCAGCAGGAAGATGCCCACGATGATGGTGAGGAAGCCGCTGAGCGTCCCGATCACGTCGTCCGCACCCATGTGCTCCCACTCTTTGAAGAGGATGGCGGAGCAGGTGAGCACCGACGTGGTGAAGAACACGTAGTAGATGGGCGTCACCAGCGAGGTGTTGAATATGTCCAGAGCCTTGTTCAGGTAGTTTATCTGCGTGCTCACGCAGCCCACCAGGCCCACGAGGAGGATCCAGGCCAGCGGGTTTTCCAGCACGTTCTTCCCCGCGATTGCTTCCTTGATGGCGATGCCCAGTCCTTTCACGCAGGACACCGACAGCGCCCCGATCACCGAGCAGATGGTGATGTAGACCAGGATGTTGGTCTGACCGTGGCGCGGACTGACCACAAATATGAAGATGAGCGCCACGATGATGACCAGAGTGGCAAAGACAAAAAATCCTGAGAAAAAAGAAAGTTCAATGAATCTGACAAATGTAACGTTGAGTTAGGAGTAAGAGCTCTATGGAGCGCAGCGTCATCTGTACCCGGGTCAACCAGTTTCTTGGCCATGTCTTTGAGGCTGCTGATCTCCTCCTCCTGCGGGGCGTGAATCACCATGGTGGTGGAGCCGAGGATGCTGAGCAGGCAGCCGAGCTTCCCGTGCAGGTTCAACCGCTCCGTCAGGAAGTACGACGACAGCACCGCGCTGCAACAAAAACACGACCGTGAGAACGTCACACCGAAGGCAGACCCTGTAGGCTCGCGGGGGGAATGTAATGCAGTTTGGAGCTGTGAAAGGAGATGCCATGACATGTTTTAGGCCTGGCTATTCACACAGGAGCATAAACAAAATGCGCTGTCCTTGCACTGTACATGTTTGTGTGCGTCAGAGAGATTAATAAGATGAACTATCAGATTAGAGCTTTTGGTGTGAATGTGACAGCCTGATGCTGTGACTGGAAGGTTTAAGTGTTTTGCTCATTTCCCGAATTATCTGTACGGTACCTGACAAGAACACTGAGCGCTCCGAGAGGCGTCACTAAAGTTGCAGGAGCAAAAGCGTAGGCGGCGAAGTTTGCTGCTTCCCCAGCACCCACTGGAAAAGACAAGGACAGGGTTAGCAAAACACCAATTACCAAAACTAACTCTTGCAACAGAGCCAGATGTGGTAAGACACTACGACTGCCTGTGGTTTAAGGTGTTGCAACAATATTCAAGCACAACAACCTTCCCATGTAAGCGAAAACATAGCAAGACATTCAAAGTCCGACCTGGAGTTGGTCAAAATGTTTATTTTAAAAAAGTTATTTAAAACTTATTAGCTAGTCTGGGCTTTATTGAACAGAAACACAACAGTTCCTGATGAGACAAGAATCAGCGTGTACCCTAAACGTACAAAAAATATACTATTTCCACAAGATTTTATATAATTTACCAGAAAAAATATGGTGAGCTGAGCTAAAAGTCAAAAAGTCATCACTTACTTGATAGTAAACCGGCCCACCACAGCCATTCTTTAAGGTAGGCGTGACCACCCTGGCCTGAGAAAAAAAGACAACAAAAAAACAAAAATTAGATGTAAAAAGAATATTTCAGCTAGTTTCAAGTGGCATTTTGTGAAAAAGTTATCAACACTTCCGAAATTAATTTTGCTGCCCATGCAGCCAGTGCTGCAGCTTGCCAAATCAAATATTTGAGTTCAGAAATAACGAAATTCTAAATAAACAACTGTGAAATGTAAGTCTGACAGTGATGGAAAGGCCTACGAAACAGTGTTTGCATTAAACGCAATGAAATCTTGGGGATCTGAGTCATTTTAGCCATTCTATCATCAAGCTTGTCGTAAAAGCTACTGCTCCAAACTGAGGTGGTTCAAAGAGCTATCTCCAACAGGTAAGATAATATTTGTTCATAATCTTCACAAAACCACACTACTAAATGTCCAAAACATTTCTTTTAAGTTGAGACAAGCCGTGTCACTTTCATACCACTTGTGCATAGAAAATCTGAATTATACAACCAAACTGAGGAAGGTCAAGGGATATATTGTTGTTAATGATTGCTGAGGTTTAACGAGAGCTGGTGACTCGCTCTCAAACACACCCTACACACACACACACGTCTGCAAAGCCAAGCAGCTATGCCCCAACAGGTTTGACTTCTGGTTTGCCTATCATCGAAGCACATCCAGGGCAGGGAGTGTCAACGCAGCTCACAAAGCAGAACAGTGTGTCTCTCCTTCTCTGGATCTCAGATCTGATCTGATCTGATTTGATTAGGCGCTGAGGAAAAGGTCAGTACCTGCTCGCATCGACCCCTTCTTCGCCAGCCTCAGAAGTCCTTTCTTCTTGAGAATGAAACTCCCCCCGATGAAGATGCTGGAGCTGATGGCCAAAGCCAGGCCGATGTAAAAATCATACCTGCCCCTGTCCTGACCCATAGCGAGGCTTGATGCGTTGCTGTGGTCAGTCACATTTACCACCAAGCAGGGAAGGCGCTGGCCAAAAAAGCAGCTCCGCTCAGCCCAGACACCTGAGAACAGAGCAAAACAACAACAAAAGCCTGCTGTGAAAAGTCAACACGCTGACACCAATCACTACAGCAGAGACCTACCACTTCCACAGGACAGATTACAGACTGGAAAGCCATAATTTGACGAGTTGGAAAAATCCATTTAAAGGAACATCCAGTACTCTGTCCCAAACAAACGCATCAGAATGACTGACACATAGCCAACTGGTTGTCTAAATGTTCACAAAACCGGTTGGCTTGGATTAAACACGAAGCATTGTGCAACTCAGTCTGCTATGTAAATGAACTTATTTCAAGAGTTTGGAATTCCGGAAGTGGCGAGCCCTGGTGTTACCGAGCTAACCTGAAGGTGCCCCGGGTCCCTGGGCTGCTGCTGGCCTCGGGTCTGTCGCTGTTACCTGTCAGCGGTCGTCCCAGCACCGCTTCCACGGCAGCTGCGGGGTTAGCTCCTCTTCGTTGCCCTCAGCTCCCTGAGACACACACTCAGAGCAGCGCCCGCTAGCCACGTTAGCTTAAACG
This sequence comes from Kryptolebias marmoratus, assembly GCF_001649575.2. Lineage (NCBI taxonomy): Eukaryota > Metazoa > Chordata > Actinopteri > Cyprinodontiformes > Rivulidae > Kryptolebias > Kryptolebias marmoratus. The sequence goes on along the minus strand of NC_051453.1, from coordinate 19,957,180 downwards.
AGCACGCGAGCGAAGTCGGCGTCAACGAAGAAGACGTAGAAGAAGAAGAAGGCGTCAAGACGCTGGGTTTGCCACTTACCCCCACCTCCTCCCGAAAGGACAGAAGAAGCTGTGAGCTGCAGAGTGTCCCGCTTCTCGACTCGGCTCGGTTCGGCTCGTCACATCCTGTTCCCTCCGCACACTGAGCCGGAGCGTGAGGTTCCGCTGCCGCACTGCGAGGCTCTTCTTCGGCTTATCAGTGTGTGTGTGTGGGGGGGGGGGGGGGGGGGGGAGTGTCCGCCGGACCGTGTGCCCTCCGCAGGCTGAAACCCAGCACCGCACAGATCATTTACCAGCGGCTTTGCTTGGAAGGCTTTAATTTTTAAATAGTAAAACAACGAGCTGGAGCAAGAGTACAGCCAATAATAAGGGCGTTCCCAAAGGGATAGTTCTGACATTTTGAACCGGGGTTCAGTGGAAAGGTAGTAAATATCTCACCTGTTGGAGATACTTCTTCAAACGACATGCGTTTTCAAAGAAATTGAGAAAGAAAGCCATAAAAGGCACTGGTTTCCAGAGTCTCCCATTTAAAAATAAAATTCACACTAATTACAAAAAAATTACTAGGGTCTTTTCTGCATTTTCCCAGATCACCCTGATGTGTGACGTATCCTGTGCCAAACACAGGAACTCGAACAAGACAGTGAACAGTAAACACAGCTTCCCAAAGGACAAGAAGGTTTGATGGTTGTGGTTAGTTTAGCTCCTGGTGAAAATTACAACCCAAAGTCTGGAGACTGACTGTGGAGTTAACGTTTTAAAGAGGAGCACCTGAAATACAAGCCTTCAATAGAAGAACCACCGCCTTTCAGTGTGCCGGACCTCCACCCTTCCGGCCACCCCCTGGTTTAAGGCATTCACTTCACTGCTCTGGATATTTTTAAACAGATACTATTTGTCTTCATCCATATGTCTTTCTCATTACAGACATTCTAAGAAAAACACTAGGTGGCAAGAGCGTCCACATTACCAAAATATCAAAACCCAAAAAGAGAGCTAACATTCTTAACGTGACGAAAGATTGCCTCAAAGAAATTGTGGCTACCTTTTAATTTTTTTTTTAATGTTCCTACTGTTTCAGCACACAATCAAAGTTTAATGTTGACAAAAATCAGGAAAAAGCATTCCAGATGCAGCTGTGTAAACTGCTCCAGTGTTGATTTAGTGGCAAGGGCATACAATAATAGTGGGTATTCTTCGACATAGGCTGCTACGCCAATTTTTTAAAAAGCTTCACTTTTAAAAGCATTTTTAAAAATCCTTGTTTTTTGGTTTGTGTTTAGCAGGAGGCGCAAATGGAGCAGAAATCTGGTTAAAGGATTAATTCCAAGTGGGTGCTGACATCTTTAAACTCCAATCTCCAAAGTTTCATCGCAGTTCACGTGAACACTATTTTATGAATCGTTACGCCACCATCGGTTTAGCACTGCGCGGTTATTTCTGGCTGAAATATGATGATGTTCCTGCTGCAGGTGGCCTTGGAAGTGCTACAGCTAGTTGCCACCGCCGGCATTTGTGCTTGCAAATAACTAAGGAATTCAGTGCAGATAACTGTGTTGTGCAAAACTGACAACAGGTAAGATGCTAACTACTCAGAACCTTTCCTTAGAACCCTTTGAATAAAAAAAAGCAAAAAGATCTTAATAGTGATGCCATACTTACATCTTTTAACATTTAAAATCAATAAAATTAACATGTCATTTTGTTAGGAAGAAGCTGTTTAATTAATCTTCACCACCCTGACATTGTAATAAAACACAAACTCAAAATAATGTTAGATACACATTTATGACCAAGGCCGTATTTACTACGATGAAAATAAATTGTATCTATTTGGTATCAGCTTTACAAATGTCTTCATCTGACTGAAAGCTCAAATCTTTACTCCTTTTCACTACAGTTTAGGTCCACAGGAGTGAAGTTACCCTGAATAATTCACAGGCACACTGAATAAGTCCGGACATCTGGCTTTTGAGAGCATTTAAGGTCCCCATTAAAGCCCAGCTGTGGGAAACACCTGGCAGGAAAGAGAGCAGAATTATTTTCCCCGTTTGCGACCCTTCACTGCCCGTTACAACGTAACGCTGACAGCGTCGCTGATCGTGTTTGATATGCCGCTAAGAACCTCAGCCGAAGTCCAGACAGCATGTGCAGTAATGCTGCGTTTCAATAAAAATAAAACAAGAATCAACATGTAAACACACATCTGCGATGCTCTTATATGTAGTATTTGCTGTGGCAAAACAAAAAAAAAAAGTAAAGTAAAAAAAAAAAGGTGATCACATTTGTATCAGAACCACTGTTAACTTTTTAAACAACTTCAGCGTTACTTGCCGGCCTCTCTTGGATCAGTTATTACATCCCCTGATGGCTGCAGAGTGGAAACATCTTATAAAAGCTGTGGAGTCACTATAATCCAGCTCTTCAACCATTACGGTTTGGTTCTTGTCACCGAAATTTGAAGTGTGTACCTTTTTCTTCGCTTTCAAAACATCACATTTAGGCACAGGATATTCTAACTAATGGTTAACATATACCACCTACTGCAAGGTGGCAATGCAATAAGATAATTAATTCTAATTGTTAGTGGTTATAAAGTCATGGCTGGTTGAATTTGAGGTAGTAAAATGTTACAGGAATGTAGTGTGGCATTAAGAAGGCATCTCCATCAGTCTGTCTTTTCTCGTGTTTCCTTTTGCTTCCAGGTAATCAGAGCTTCCTGAGAAATGCACAGTAAAATGACCCCGACGCTCACCGTCGCTAAGCTGCAAAGCATGGCAAGGCCGTCAGTCACGCTAAGCGCCGTCCACTCCTGGAAGAGAAGACCGGAGGCAAAAATCACGGTGGACGTGAACGCCACATAGTAAATGGCCTCAAATATGTTTGAGCTGAAACACTCCAAGGCCTTGTTGATGTAGAAGAACTGGATCAGGATGCTGACAGCCAGTGTCGCCAACAGGCCCAGGAAGAGAGCCAGGGCTCTGGAGCTCACCGGCCCTTCCCCGAACACATCTGGGGCCACCAGGCCAAGCCCTTTGCTGCTTGGGACGGTGAAGCTTCCCAGGAGGGAACATATGGCGACGTACACCATGATGTTTGATTTTCCATGAGCTGGAGCGATCCACAGGATCAGAAAGATCAGGATCAGGACCACCAGCAGGACGTAAGTTACAAACACTGCAGGATGAGAAATTAAATTGGTATCATTTCTGAGGATATTATGAGGTGCTGTTGACAATTAAAGAAACAAACGCCCCTCTTCACCTGGGTCTGACAGCCTCTCCTCTAGCTCCAGTCTTGACGTCGCCACTGCTGCAGGAGCATGAATGATAAGGACGACAGAGCCACAGCAACATAACACACAGCCAAGCTTCCCCAGGATGTTCAGATGCTCCTCCAAGATCCAAGAAGCCAGCACAGCCCTGTGTGACAAAGAAACAATCAGCAAGTTATGGAAATAAACAGCCTCCTTAAAGAATATAAACCAATTCATCTCTTGTCTCAGCACTCCCTGAACATGATACCTCATCATTAAATTGTTCTTCTTCTGTAAAATCATAAACCAAACTTTAAACTAGAGAAATCACACTTTCTGTGAAAAAGCGGTGGGAACGAACGGCTGCTAAAATCTAGCTGAAAAAGCTGAAACTGAGTTGTTAAAGCTCAAAGGAGCAGAGCAGTAGCTAAGGGCTAAAAGAAGCAAAATGCTAGCTAAAAGCCAAAGTAGCAAGCAGCTAGTTAAAAGCTAAGAGTAGCCGAATGGCAGCTAAAAACTCAAAGTAGTTTGGGAAGACAAAATGGAGCAAGAGAAATTAGATATATCAATGTATTTCTACATTATATGTATAAATATACATTATGCAAATATTTGTCAGTAAAATAAAGTATAAAAGTTACAAAAGGTCATACCACCTATCTCCTTAAGGAGCTGAACGATTCGATATATGAATGGCTAAAATACAAAATGGCTAAAGGAATATACAGTTAGCTGTCTTGGCCAAATTATACTAAAGATAAAGCCAAGGGTTAGCATAATGTAAGGGTATCTGTCCAGCTGTGGCTCAAACTCACCCAAAGAGAACTCCAAGGGCCCCTAAAGGTGTAACTATCACAGCAGGGGCCACGTTGTAAGCCAGGAAATTCCCAATTTGACCAATGATCACTAAGAATGATGTAAACAGACAGGTACATGTCAACATTTGGCTCAGGACAAAGAAAGCTAAAAAATCCTGATCAGTTTTGTAAAGAAACATATACTCACTGCACAGGGTGCCACTCAACCACACCGCATCAGTGAGGTAGGATCCCCCTAAATGAAGCAACATAAAAAAAGTTTGGTTCGTGTTGCCAACGAACTTATTTAAAGAGGCTTTTTTATACATTATTCGCCTACATAGAACTGCTTTTTCCTCCTACCTCTGTCTCTTGAACGCAGTATTCCCTTTTTATGAAGCACAAATGTCGACCCATTGATAAAACTTGATATTACAGTAATTACTATTCCCAGCGAAACACCAGTCAGTCCCATGTCATCGGCCATTTTCCTTGTAACCTTTTCTTAGGGTAACAGCGCCACCCAGCGGACAGTTCTCCCTCATTTCCAGGTCAACTCCGCCTCTCCCTTAAGTCCCGCCTTGAATCTGAAAGTGACGCAAATTTATAACACCGGTCAGCGTGAGCGGGCGGTGTAAACCCGCAACCAATGCATTTCCCAGTGGCACAAGCTCCGCCTCAGGGTATGTGGTGTTATAAATCTATCGCCCCGTGTCTAGCAGTCAGAACTACGTAACTCGTTTCCATGCCTTCCGCCCTGGTCCCAGACCTGTCAATCAAATCCAGTACGAACGTCTTGTTAATGCAGCAAAGCAGCTGAGAATAGCTCGAGAAGTGACCGCAGGTAATTAAAAAAAAATCTTGTCAGCCTAGACATGTTACGAACTGTCTGTATTACCCACGAAGCGTCGCTTCTTATTTGTGGTGGTGTCATGTCTTCGAAGCTTTTTCATCGTTGGTGAGAGGTGGTTTAGCTTTGGAGAGCTAAGGTAATGTTAGCTGTTTATCAGACGAGTTTATTAGCCTTATGGTCGCGCTGAGCGAAGCGGTAAGGATTGCGTTGTGGTCGCTGTGATGCTGTGTCAGACAGCGTTATTAACTACTGGTTGTTCTCAGACATGCTAACAATATAAAAGCCAAGGTTAAAATGTATGTCCCGTCGCTAGCATTCATGCTACTATCTCTCCAGTTTCTGATATTTCATGTAATGTTCCTGAGACGTCCTAAAACCAAGCCGCTATTCGTATAGTGTTTTCTCATTTCTGATCCAGCTTGATTTTATTAGTGTTTAATAACTTACAGTTATAATGACATATTGTGTGAAGTCATTTGTCAAATATCATGCTAAAACATTTTGTAGCTTATATCAAAGCTAATCCTGTGTCAGAGCCTACAGTAGGGTCACATTGTGTCATAAGATCAGCTCAGTCTTCCTTGAACCATGACCCCTTCTGATCATTACCTGTGAATTTTGACACAGCTTTTAATTAATTTGTGTGTGTGTGTTGCAGGTTGGCTGCGTGTGCAGCCAGGAGAGGAGAGGGGAAGATGCCTTCTTCATCTTTTACCCTGGATGCTCAGCTGAGATTTCACGACAAATGGCTGAAGATAGACTTGCAGGTATGCATTGTAAAAATAAAGAAACAACAGAGCGAAAATTAAAAACAAATGTTGCTTTTGCTGATAGCGAACTGTTAAGAAGTCATCGTGATGTTAGGTGGATTAGATTTGATGACAACTTTGTCATTGTTTTTGGTTTTTTTCCCCACTCTATTCACAAATTTATATTAGCCTGTGTTGAGTACACACAAGGCCAATGATAGGTAATTGTTTTGTTGTTATGTTAGGAACGCACTTACATGAACTTTGACCTTTAAGCAGTTTCTACTGCATCCTGAGTTAAAAAGAGCCTCAAAAGGTGGCTAGGTTTTCTTTGTCTGTGTTGGCAGAATATCTCCCAAACCACTGAACGTCTGTTATTAAAACTTTTAGAGCATAACCTTTGAATGTACATCTGCTGCTGATTAATTTTTGAAGTGTATCCAATTAAAAATGGCCACCACAGGTAAGTGACATTAGAAAACACAAAAATGGCTGTAACTCAGACACATTTCCATATATTTAGCTCAATTTTGGTATGGTAGTAGCTGAGAGTAATTCATAACACACCCTAAGCGCTACATATTAGATAACATCTTTGCTTTAAATCTTAAGCAAGAACTGTTGGCATCAACTCTGCTCTTCTGTCAGCCAAATATCTCTCGAACCACTTGACAGATTTTAATGAAACTTTCCGGAATTAATCTTTGGCTCTACATCTATAAGTGATTAACTTTGGTGTCACCCCAATTCAAAGCTAATTAACACAAAAGTAGCTTTAATGCTGTCAGTTTCACAAACATTGAGTTACAATTTGGTGCATTTGAGAGTCATCCTCAACACATATTCCAAACTCCAACACATTTCGCGAGGTCTCGCAACATCCCACGAGATTGCGCGTAACGTCATTTACAAGATTAGGCAAAAACTCTGTCATTTCCCAGCATAAGATGATCTTAGTCTAAAACTTTGGCATGAAAGGTGGTGGGCGATCTTTGTTCCCTCTAGGGCTAGGCCTTTAATTCAGAACAGGTTTACTTGCTGCATCAGGCCTCTTGCACACATAATTATTGTTTTTTCAGCCAGTGTGAGAAGAGGTGTAGCCCATAATAATGCAAACAGCTGAAGAAGAGGTGATTTTTTTTTTTTTAAGGCCAAAACTTTGTTGGAAACACAAACTTCTGTTTATTGTAGCTGTAGGAAAAAAGGGGATTTTTGTACTGTATAAATAATCTGGGTAAGACTGTCTAACACCCAAAGAAATTAAATTTTGAGTAATTGTATGTATTTAGTATGTATTGCTAAATGATAACTTAAAAATGTGACAGGATGTTATACTTTCCTGTCATTGGAGCTCCAGAGAAAAAGGTCAGTTTGATGTTTTCCCTAAATGCCAGGGTTTGTGACATTTAAGAAGTCAGATTATTGACAGCAAGTGTTGGCTTTCAACTTATGCAAACCAACACGCTGAATTAATTGTGTACTAATATCCAAATGCTACACTGGGTTGTTTTATTAATGAATTTACTTCAGTGGAACTTTAAAGACAAAGGAGCTTATTTTATCCTCTTGAGCCACGAAAGTCGTAGAAGAGCTTTTAGTCCAGTTGTAAAATGAAGAAGAAAAACCATCCATAAAGAAAGATATTCTTTAAATGTGACAGTTTGAAAGGAAAGTATTAAAATAGAAACATCGCTCACCACGTTGATTATTCTTTTTAGCTGCTTATGCAGTGCTACATCTTGTTATCTTGAGAGAAATCTGTCTTTCAAACAACTGTAAAGAATTTAAAAGGCAATGAAAAAGTTGTGAGCAAAATATTCAAGTACTTCTACTCTTTTTGTCAGCGGGCATTCTCTCCAGAGGGGCTGAGTGAGATGTGGAATGAGATGGTGAAGGACGAGGAGATAACATTTAACGGAGAAGAGTCGGCTCACACAGGTACTGCTCTGCCACAGTAAAGGCTTAACTTGTGTTTCTGACAGACTTACATGTGGCTGCTATCTCTTTATGCTCACATACAACATTTTTTACTTCATGATAAAGAACGGTTCTAGACCCAAGAACAGGTGTGGAGCTGTAATGAGCACCTGAGAATGGCGGTACATTTTTTGTTGTTGTTGTTTATTTATTAGAAGATTGCACTGACTGTTTTGGAGCTCAGAAGAAGGATGAGCCCAACGATAAAGAGAAAAAAGAGGAGGAGGAGACGCCAACGTCTGCGCATCACTCCATCATTGAGACCTGGGATTGGGGGCGGCAGCCAGGTAGGTTCAGCTTTACCTTGTTCTTGTCCTGCTCTCCCACTCTGCATCTTGGTTTTTTTTTTTACACCTTTCTGTTTCCAAGTGGGGTAATTAATACTCTGCTGACTCCAGATGGTTTCCCAACACCTAAATGTTGACTAGATACAATTATACTCACCATTTCAACACACGGCCAGCCTCTCTATTTATCAGTTTCATATCTGTCAGGCTCAGCTGATGTGTGCGTGTTTTGCCAGCTTGAAGTGACGACTTGCACTCTGTAGGACTGAGCGGTTATTTTTACCCAGCAGAGCGTAGTCCTGGTACACATTACAGTGTAGTTGAGAGCGGGTGCCGTCTCTCACCCAGAGTGTGTTTACTGCAGGAACTGGGTGGGACAGTGTTTTGGTTGGAGGAGATAAGCGTCGGGTCTGCTGCTGTTCAGTGACTGTTGTTTTTGCTCGAAGCTACATGGCTGCTTCTCCTTTTTTTTTTTTTTTTGTATTGATTGCAACTGGGAATCGCACTGGTCTGATGTTACAGCGAGTGTAACTGTATCGCTACACGAACGAGCGCTCTGTGATTGACGCTCAAACGTCCAGCAGCAACACTTCCTGCCATTCCATTGTCTGGTCAGATATGTGAAACATGTTGGCGTCAGAAGTTCCAGCTCGGACCTCAGCCATCGTATTGAAATCAGTAATGACACATGATAGCTTTTCTCTGAATCTGTTTAACGAACCCATTTGCCCTCTCTGTACCATGATGGATATTTGACCAAGATTTGAATCTAATATTTTCTCGGAACAAGACCATTTTTTTTTGCCAAAGTTTAACTTTGACAGCTGACTGGAGTGCAGCTCATCCGCCCTCAGGCCAGTCTGACTTACATACAGCTTAAGTGGATTTCTGACATGCTATATTGGCCTCATCTCATCTTTCCTGCCGCTGTGTAAACACACATCAGACTAGTTGTGATGAAAATTAGTCAAGAATATTATATAATCTGGTGAAAGCTTTTCTTTATGTTTCAGTTAGAAAAACTAAGTAACAAGTAACAATAAGCTTAAGCATCATAGGACTGTTTTTCCAAAATGTTCAGAGTTAAAAAGTATGCTTGATACTACATAGTGAGTTACAACTAGACAGTTTGTTTTAAAAAGTGAAAAACAGGCTTCTGCTGTTTAATTTTTAATGTTTATTTTGAATTGTGTCTTGATGTTGTTGTAAAATAAGAACCTGCTGCAGGGCTCCACAAATCTCAGTACAAGAGTTCATGGAATGTGTGAAATATGTTTTTTTTTCTTGTGGCTGAAAGTCCTTTTCACAACCCAGTTTCTCCTTATAGCTGCAAAGACGAGCCCCTCCTTTAAGCTGCCTCTGGCTGTTCAGAAACGACCAGTCAAGCCACCATTATCTCACAAACATGTCAGCTTTCATACATGAAGCTGGAACAACAAGAAACAGGAAGTGGAATTCGTTGACGTGGAGCGCTACACGTAAAATGTGTGTTGGACATCTCTCATTTTAAATCTAAACCGTTATGGTGCTGTCACTACTTTACTTGGTGGCTCAGAGGCTCAACAGCCGCAGGTTGACTTCAACCTCCTCCTCACGTGTCACCCTGATTCTTTCATGGGTTGCGTGAAAACAGCAACTACATCTCTCAGGCTTGGCTTTAAGTGTTTTGTGACTTTTGAAGCTTTGTTTTACACATGACTACAACACTGTTGTATTTGAACATGAATTTTGCAATCAGGACAAAAATAGTCCTAATATTGATTTTGTTGTCATTATTGTTGCTGCAGTGGTTTTCAGTTTGCCCTCTCTTCTTGTACGTATAGATGAGACAGAGTTGAAAGACTGTCTGATGGTGCTTGTTGAGGACCAGCAGAAGCTCTCGGCTCAGATGGCCAAAAGCACCCTGTCTGCTCAGCGCCTGCGCCAGCGTCTGGTCATCCTGGAGCGCTACCTCATCTCCCTCAGCCACAACATGATGGAGGAAAAGTACAAGGTCCGCTGGAAGATGCCCCCCAGCCAACCTCTGCCTGCTGCTGACAACAAGAGGTGAAAAAACAAAGCTACGTGTATATTATGTGTGCATCCTTATATAAAAACCTTCTATGACCAGGAGATTTATGTTCCCTTCAGACGTACAGTAAATGTGCACTGGTTTTGTCCCAGGATAGCTGATCTAAGGCCACGCTTATGGTGGTTTATGAGCATCACTAAGAGGGGAAAAAAATGTACCTTTCTGTGCCAGAAGAGTTTATTCAGATGGATGTAACACGTTAAGCTTAGTTTTATTTAGATCCAATGTAGTCATTAACCAGTATAGGTGTCTAAACATTTACAGATGTTGTCCACAAAATTTGCACTTGTCCCTTAGTTTAGATGGAGAGGTGTAAGAGGAGGGCGTGGCTTGCTCCTGTAATAAATCATCTTTTTGTGCATAAGTTCAGAGAGAAAGCATATGACGGTTGTATTTACATCCTGTTGACTTTGAGTTTAACATCCAGCTCAGTGTACAGCTCAGTTCAAGCTACTTAAACACTCTTTAATGAGATTCACGCTTCAGGTTTCTCTGCTCAAATCTGCAGAATTTGTCTAAGTTTTCTTGCCAGATAGTTCTGGTCAGATTTTACTTTTAGTTAAATGTCATTTAGTGGTGTTTTCAAGCATCAGGAGAAATAAAAAATGTAGTGTCTATGTATAACAGGTTCATTCAGCGTTAGCAGCTGATGGCATTTAGCACATGATTTTAATAAACAAAAACAATGTTTGTTTGTTTTTTTAAGAGGAGACAAATCAGACCAGTTGCTTTGAGCATACACAAAGTATTGACCTTGTGACTGATTGTTCCAAGAGTAAAGCAGCTTTTTACAGCACTGCTAAGTATTTTTCTCTGACTCTATCTTAAAATAGTCTTACATAGTGACATATTGTGACACGTTGTAAAAATGTAAATAACAACACTAACCAGTACACCAACACTGCACCAGCTCGTAGCTCGTGGTTAACAACAGTTTACGCTGTGTGGGAAAACGACTACAGATACTTTTTGGACTGAAGCTGAACAGTGCATACCTTTTTATACAGTTTGAGTTCATCTGTTTAATTTTTTTTTTGTCGTTTCAGCCCTCGTCCAGCCAGTAAAAGTGTTGAAGGTTTGGCGAGAGTTGGCTCCAGGGCAGCGCTCTCGTTTGCCTTTGCTTTCCTGCGCCGGGCGTGGAGGTCGGGTAAGAACGTCACTGGATGCAGCCCGTGGAGAAGTGTTGTCTTCTCGTCGTGGTGATAAAAGCTGCTGTCATTGCGATGGAGCTTTGCTTAGCAGCTGTCAGTGAAAGTGTTGCAGTGGGTTACAAGTTACTCAAGAGTAAACAACCAGGAATATTTCGCAATGCTGTGTTTTTAATTTCAGCTTCTTGTTGCTGCTTGGTGACCAACGGGTAGGACGTAACAAGGCAAAGCCAATGGGGCAGTTCTACTTCTTTGGGACTAAAATATATCTAACATAAAAAGTGGTTGTTGAGATGTGATATATCTCCATATTTTAAACAGTTTAAGAAAAAACAATTATTATTTTTTTAAGTCAAAAAGAGGGTTTCAGGTGCTGTTATGGGAAAAAGAAAGTCCACCCTCTTTCAGTTCTAGCATTTCATGTATCGGGACATAAAATTATTCTAATGTGAGCAAAAACATACAACAGATTCCACCATGTTATTATTTATGAAACAAAAATGAAACCAAGATGAAAAACTAAGTCCACTCTTGCTGCTCCAACAGGATTTAGGAGGTTCAGTATCAGCCAGGAGCTGCTGATCAAATGTATCGATTGAGTCGATCGATCGAGTGTGAGCACCTTTTAATAATAAAGGAGTTTTGTCAGTTTGCTGCTGGAGCATTCAGGTGTGTGTGTGTGTGTGTTAACACAATCCCAAAAAGGAAAAACATCAGCAATGGTATTAGAGAAGCAACTGTTGCTGCCCAGGGTTTCCCCCAGCGTATTAGAAGCCTGGCGACCCGCCAGGCTTTGGTGACCCTGCCGCCAGGCTAAGTTCCACTTGTTTATTTTAAATACGTTATTTTTTTATACACGTTTTTTTTCCACCCGCACCCCCAAAACTGCTACCTTTATCTACCTCACCGCGCGAGGGTACGCACGCCAACAGTGACGTAACCGCGCTGTCCCCATCCCTGCGCGAATGCCCCGTATGGTGGCTCGTTGTGTGGTCGTGTGCCTCCTCTGCTTTCTGGGGCGGGGTTGTGTTTTATAGATCACAAAATTTGCGTGGAAAGTGACATATGCAAGTTTTAGGGCCCCTTTTTGTGCGTATGCCAGTTTTATAAATGAAACCCCAGATCATTTTCTTTTAATATACAAGTAAAAATTAATTAAGGCTGTAGTACAGAGTAGAGTGGTTTTTTGTTTTCTTTTCTTTTTCTGATGCATTATTGATCTCAAAGTGTAGTCCACGTCATGTTCATCGCACGTAACTGCAAGGTATAACCTCAAAGAGAAACAGGTAGATCTAATAAAACAAATGAGTAATTTGTGTCCTATTGTACGTATTTATCTTGTCACTTAATCCCAATAGTTGTGAGTCATCGCATGTTTAACATTTTACTTAACCAATCTACTTGTGACTTGGGTTGTTCCTCAAAGCTTGAGCATGTTTACTGTGGGGTTTAACAACTTCTAGATAAGATATGTACATATGTTTTATCTTAAAGTGGTTTGAAACTGACGCTGGATCGGGTCAGCAGGTTTTTGTCATCAGGTGGTATTGACAGCATGCTTACAGCAGTCTCACTTACAACGGAAACCTGTTAAAAACTAATTTTAACTTCCATCTGAGGAGTTATTAAGTACAAAATAGTCGTGACACTGTTAAATCCAGAAACTTGCAGCAAAAGTCTACCTGTCATTTTCACAAAAGGTTCTGACCATTTTTGTATTTTACATGTTTGTTCTGTAGAAAGGAAGTTGCTTCAAAACTGATATAATTTCTACAAACAAGACAGTTAACTGTTTGTATTGTAGGAATGCCAGTTTTTTTTTAACTATCATTTAAAACAAAAAAACTGTAATAAAAGCCTTTTTGATTTTTTTTTTCTCATAGAAGGTATTTTATTCCTGGAGTATAAATGTAGTCTGTGACCTTATCGTCTGTAGGTAAAGCCCTCCCCCCGTGGTTGCAGAGCTCAGTATAAGTTTTATTTATAGATGTCCTCTTTTCTACAGTAATGTGTTGTATAAGCTCTGCTCCTCAGGCATTAATGTCTCGTACGCTCATACAGCTAATTGTGCCCCCCCATAAATGGGCACACGTTGAATTCACTCCACACTCGTTTAATAGAAGCGGCCTCGTCCTTCAGTCACATCCTCCGTTGTTAGCTTTGCGAGCAGAGAGGCTGTTTTTGTTCCACGTGCTGATGCGAGGTTAAAAGCTGCTTGCCCACAGGGACTGGGTGGGAACAAAGTGCCGTCTTCGTCTTCCTGTAACATGAGCACTGCACAGATGCACACAGATACACAGTTAAGCCCCTTGTCCTCATTTTAGCTGTAATCCAGGAATACAACTGTGAGAACAATAAAAGTGGCGGCATGTTCTCCCAGCTGTCATAAACAAATACTTTTCTATCTGCAGCCTGTCAGCTCATTTCTTAATCCCAAAACAACTCAGTAATATTTTCTTTCTTTAAAAATGTTACTATTGAGTTTGAATTTGTTTTAAACTAAGCTATAGTGTACTTGAACTGTATCACTAAAACATATGTTAAGGATATTGTGCTGCATCAAGAAAAACACGAAGCACTAATAATGCTTTCATGCATATTTAGTATTCTTGGCGAGCTCCACAGTTTATATTGTGGATAACCTCTCTATAGTGGAACTAGCAGCTCTGCAGTGAAATAAAACAGGAGATGTTTGTTCTTCGGTGCAGGAGATGATGCAGATCTTTGCAGTGAACTTCTCCAGGAGTCTCTGGATGCTCTGCGGGCGCTGCCGGAGGCCACGCTCTTCGATGAAGGAACTGTCTCATCGGTGTGGCTGGAAGTTGTCGAAAGGGCAACGAAGTTCCTGAGGTTTGTAATCCTGAGGAGTTGTTACATACTTATGCTACAGAGCAACAATGATTACCTGACAGAAATCTATTTGTGCAGCAATTAAATGAACTTAAAAGATTGACTATTTACAACTGCTAGCTTCTTTGATGTGGTTGTTCTATTTTTATCACTTCATTTTAACTTTGGTTTTTGGAATCTTAATCTTTTTGTTAAAGATTGCAGTTCTGACATTTTGAAGTGGGGTTCTGTAGAAAGGTTATGAACAATTAAAATGTTTTCGATAGCTCTTTGAACAACAAAGCTTTGGTGTGACAGGACTGATGAGCTAAAAGCCAAGACCAAATGTGTTTTGTTGTCCTAAAACAACTCTGCTAAATTTCATAGCGGTTCATGCAAAAGCTATTTTATGAACCTTAACACTGCAGATGGTTTTTAAATTACAGTTATTTTGGCAGAAATATTATGGTATTCCTGCAGGAAGTGCTGCAGGCTTCACAGGAAGTGCTGCCATTATTTGTTTGCAAATCACCACAAAACTCCATCTAAAAAAGAGTGTATTGCAAAATTGACAACCCTGTAAAGGGTTCACATGAACCTATAGAAGTTTTGAAGATTAAAGCTGTTTCAAGACAGCAGCAATCATCATAGTTTTCTTGGCTGCATTCATTTCCGCAGAACACCAAGATGTTTGTAATATCCCTTTACATGTAGATAATAAATGTCTTGTTTCCTTTTGAACCAGTGATGTACATGGAAATGCCAGCACCAAAGGTAACATTCCTCTTCAGGACCAGCACCTTGCTCTCGCCATCCTGCTGGAGCTGGCTGTACAGAGGGGCACTCTGAGGTAACGCTGTACCTCCAAAATTCCTCTCATTTGGATTTTTTTTTTGTTAAATTATGGTTAATATGAAGTTCTTCCTTTTGTCTTACTTTGGCTTATCGTTATGTCCTTGTAGTCAGCTGCTGTCAGCGGTCCTGTTACTGCTACGTCTGTGGGATAACGGCACCAGAGAGATGGACAACGAACGCTCCACACAGGGGACCAGTGCTCCTCTTCTGCCCCTCCTGCAGCGTTTTCACAACATACACAGCAGCAAGGAGGAGGCTGTTTTGGAAGAAGATGCTGAGGTAAAACATCTAACAGCTTGAAAGTTCAACAACTTTGGAATATAAATCTGTGATGGTATGAAAAGATCTTAATACGAAAAAACCCCAAAAGAAAACAGTGAATTTATTTTTACATGAGCCCAATAAACATCATGTTTTGTCTCGTTCTTTTATGTTCACGCTACTAAAATAATGTTTCATCCCAGATAATGTCGAGACTGAAAAAGTCGACACTGTTTCTGGACAAGATTGACAAAAACAGCGAATAGATCAAAAATATTAAACGAAACCCTTTTGACTTGTCTGCTGTTTTCTGACTCCTGTCTGCTTCAAGGTAACAAATGCTTTGATTATCATTTTTAGATCCTCGTGGCCCCCCTCAGTCCTAATGAGAGTTTCCTGCGCTATCTGACGTTGCCTCAGGACAACGACCTGGCCATTGATCTTCAACAAACAGCTGTAGTGATCATGGCTCACCTGGACCGCTTGGCTTCTCCTTACAGCCCTCCACACTGCAACTCCCCCTCCTCACACAAGGTGACGACTCATCTTATTCTTATAATATGTCAGTGCTGAAGAACTTGTTTGGTGGTAATATAGCTACAGTAAAACTAATATTGAGTGTAATGTCATCAAAACGATTGTTACCATGTTTCTCAACACAACTGTTTTATGTGCCTATAAAAAATAACATATTTCACATTAAATATTTTTATTTAGCTGTTATTACTCTGTATTAATTTGATTTCACTTTGACCTTAAAGAAAGCCAATATTTATTGACCTTTATTGATTTATGACAGCAATAAAAGCATAAAACATCCAAGGGGGTGAATACATTTTATAGTCCCTGTATGTGGATTTGATAAAGAGAAAATTCTAAACCAGCAAACTGCTGCTCTGTTATTCCAGGGGACCCTACAAGAAGTGATGGCCTGGGGCCTTTTGGGTTGGAAACTATACGCCAATGTCAACGGACCCATTCAGTGTAAAGCTCTGTCGAGCCTCGGGGTCACGCAGGTGGTTTGTTCTGAAAAGGGCTTTCTCATCCTGTCCAGCAGTGGTGCTGTTTACACCCAGAACTACAAGAGCACAACCCTGGTCAGTTCTGTCGCTCGAATATTTTCTGCTTATTAATAGACTTACTTCTAAAAAAAAACAAACAAGGAAATCGTTTGTCCTTTCATGTTTGCTTTGATTCCATATTGAGTGACAAAGTAATGTGTTTAACAGGCTCCTATGCTCGTTTATGGTCTGAGCTCCAGAAAGATTATGAAGGTGGCAGCCCATCCTGATGGGCAGCACTACCTCGCCCTGTCATCCAATGGGGAGGTGTTCTCGTGGGGCTGTGGTGACGGGGGCCGCCTTGGACATGGAGACACCACGTAAGCGACAAGAGGAAACCGTACCTTTTTAAATTTTCACAAAGTCTTATTTCAAACTTGTCATATGATGTAATATTTGTGGCTTTTAAAGAACTGACTGCATTTTGAGTTGGAAGTAAAATCTGTTCCTGATTACATCCTACAAAATCTGTAGTTCCCTATTATTGACCAGGAATGTAGCTGTAAGGTTTTCCTTTACTTGCCACATCTTTATTTCATGTTTTTTTTTTTTTTTCAGTTATCTTGAAGAGCCCACAATGATTGCAGCCTTCAGTGGCAAACAGAATGGAAAGCACGTGGTACATGTTGCTTGCGGGAGCACATACAGTGCTGCGATCACAGCTGATGGAGAGCTCTTCACGTGGGGCAGAGGGAACTATGGTCGACTGGGTCATGGTGAGCTCTGTGTGAACGAAAGCTGCTGGATACAGTCGCTTCTTAAATAAAAGCACTCTTTTTCTTTTTTCATTATCTAAAATGAGTGTCCCCTTGTGTATTTTTCTAGGCTCTAGTGAGGACCAGACAACACCAATGCTAGTAACAGCTCTGAAAGGACACAAAGTGATGGATGTCGCGTGTGGAAGCGGGGATGCCCAAACGCTTGCTGTGACTGAAAATGGTTGGACTAATTATTTTGGTTTTATTTTGATAATGCAGACTGAACAGGGAGGACTCATATTTGCCATCTTGTTTCTGCAGGTCAGGTTTGGTCCTGGGGAGATGGAGATTACGGTAAACTGGGCCGAGGAGGCAGTGATGGATGCAAGACACCCAAGCTGGTGGAGAAGTTGCAGGACCTGGATATAGTGAAGGTGTGCTGTGGCAGTCAGTTTTCAGTAGCTCTCACTAAAGATGGTCAAGTGTACACCTGGGGAAAGGGAGACAACCAGCGTCTTGGTCACGGCACCGATGAACATGTTCGCTATCCAAAGCTGCTTGACAGTCTGCAAGGTGAATGGACTACAAAAAACAAGGTGTTTCTGGAATATTTCAGAATAAAAAGTCTAATCGCTGTTTATATTTTCAATCAGGAAAGAAAGTGGTGGATGTTGCGGTCGGATCCACACATTGTCTAGCCCTCACTGATGATGGAGAAGTGCATAGCTGGGGCAGCAATGATAAGCTACAACACTTTGATACACTTTTTTCGAACAAGAAACAGCCCAAGGCCCTCCCAGGGCTCAACTCCAAACACATAGTGGGGATCTCCTGCGGCCCAGGACAAGTAAGACAACAACTCCCACTGCTGATTTAAATGTCCTTACAATGATGGAAACCAGGCCTGACTCTTTCTGTTTTTGTTGTTGAAGAGCTTTGCCTGGTCGTCTTGCTCAGAGTGGTCTGTTGGCCTGCGTGTGCCCTTTGTGGTGGATGTTTGCTCCATGACCTTTGAGCAGTTGGACCTCCTCCTGCGGCAGGTCAGTGAGGGCATGGACGGCAGCTCTGACTGGCCTCCACCTCAGGAGAAGGAGTGTATGGTGGTCACCACACTGAACCTGCTAAGGCTCCAGGTGGGAAACACTCTGTCAACAGATGATGTTCTCTCTTTGATGTGAAGTAGTACCATGATAAAATAGTTTTTATTCGCCGCTGACGAAGGAGAAAGTCAGGCGATAATGTTTTGTCTGTATCTCTGTGTGTGTGTGTGTCTGTTAGCAAAACATTTCATGTACCACTGGAAGGATCTTAATGAAACTCTCAGAAAGTAATCATTATATATACATCTGCAACTGATTACCAACAACCTAATTCAAGCTGGCCACCACAACTAATTGACTATAAGAAACACTAAAATTGATATAGCTCACTCAATTTTATGGATATTGAGCTAAACTTTGGTGTAGTGGTAGCTGAGAGTCATCACCAGCACATACTTTGAGCACTACACATTGCACAAGATCTATGCTTAAAACATGCTGGTATAAATTCTCAGTCACCCAGGAAATGGCAAATCCTCCTTCCAAAAAAAAATAAATAAATAAATAAACAAAACAGCTGTACTTGTGTGGTTAAAGACATTTCATTTCCCATCCAAGGACCTTTCTCAATTCTTAACTGTAGAGTCAGGAGTTCCAATCTTTAAACTGCAGGAAATGCTCAGTTGTGCAGCTGGATTCATATATAGATTAAACTTTAGGGTCTTTGTTTTCCTCGCTCACTAAAGTGATGCTTTGGTGTGAACTAAAGGGATAATAACCTGGACTCCATTTATTTGCGAACAATCTCTTGAAACGTTATAGATTTTCCAATGTTTGTGAAAATGTTACACGTGCACACAGTAACACTGTGATTGCAATCGATGTTTAGACGAGAACGCAGAAAAATATTTAATTTGCTGTAGTCTGTAGGTCACTAGCTGTCCTACAGACTACAGCGTACAGACATACAACT
Source organism: Kryptolebias marmoratus (assembly GCF_001649575.2). NCBI lineage: Eukaryota > Metazoa > Chordata > Actinopteri > Cyprinodontiformes > Rivulidae > Kryptolebias > Kryptolebias marmoratus. The sequence continues at coordinate 19,938,286 of NC_051453.1, read as the reverse complement.
TACTTTTTGTAATTCAACTACACATGCATGTGACTTTTGCATCTTTCAGCCCTCCTTCTTCGCCTTACAGGCCCGTTTAGTATTTGTAGAATGTGAGAAATGTGTCTCCGCTGGCTCAAAAATCGGCGTCGCACATACCGTACATGTTCTGTGTCAGAAGCTCTTATAAACGGAGAACAGTGAGCAGCACAAACAGCACTCTGCTATTCGCGCAAGTGCAGAAAAACTATAGATTGCAGCCATTTGTAGTTCACATGTAGGATTTCACACTGATGCTGTGAGTTTCCGAAAACTTTACCTTGAGCTACACCTCAAGGATAAAGGACACTCTTTTGTGCAAAAAGCAACTTTAAACAAAGAAAGAGGTCTCAGGTTTCAGCTTTCTAAAACTTACAATGGAGCATTAAGCCTGATACCATTTTCATTTCATTTTCACTCCAATCAACACCTTCATTTATGTGACCAAAGCATCTCTCTGGTGAGACGGGTAAACAAAGACCCTAACGGCTCTCCAGTGGGATGAGAGTGAGTCCAGTCTGTATGTGAATTTAATTTGCATAAGTAACACTTCCCCTAACATTATCCAAGGGGGTTACCTCCTCCTATAAAGGTCATGGTATTTTATACAAAAACAAAATCACCCTTTCAGTGGCAAGCTTTAGGAGTTTTATCACTGTAATCACATTTTGACAATTCACATTATGAGGGTTATGTTTGAAAATGTCAATTTATGGACTTTTTTTTTTTGCTAAAAGTACTTGAACATTAACAATTGCATGATTGGTAAAAAGACAGGCGAACAAAATCAACAGAATCAATGCAAAAAAACCCAAAACAAACTCAGATATGTCATCTTGTTGTTCTAGTAGATTTAACAGTGATGCAATTTACTGCTAGTTATTGATTTAGTGTTTAATCTTTGCTGTTCCTCCTCAGCTTCATGCAGCCATCAGTAACCAGGTGGATCCAGAGGAGCTGGGCCTGGGGCTTGGCAGTGCACTGCTTAACAATCTCAAGCAAACTGTGGTACTGCTTGCTAGTAATGCTGGTGTGCTCAATACTGTGCAAGCAGCTGCCCAAGCTGTGCTGCAGAGTGGCTGGTCAGTGCTGCTGCCTACAGCTGAGGAAAGAGCCAGGGCGCTGTCCTCTCTGCTGCCTAACGCCGGTGAGTACATATCACAACATCAGAGGGCGCTGATGTTGACCACCACTCATATTTTTATTTATTTTTTTGATAACATGATTAGAACCGAGATAGAGATTTTTATTGTACTTTTTTCTAGCATCTGGAAATGAGATGAGTGTGAGTCCGGGACGACGCTTCATGATTGACCTGTTGGTGAGCAGCTTAATGGCAGATGGAGGGTTAGAATCTGCGCTCAATGCAGCCATCACTGCTGAGATACAGGTCAGTGTGTTCACATGCACGAGACATCGCCGCTGTTCTTTTTCGCACAAAGTGGTATACTTTTGCCTATTTTTTTCTGTTGCAGTAACACAGTGACAAAAAGGTGGCTGAATTTAAGCCACCCTTAACTTTAAATTGTAACTCCCTGGATTTAACATAGTTTTCCAGGAACAAAAATTCCCTTGTTTATTTTTAACTCAGATCTAAGAAAAGTTATTTGATGCTTCAACTTAGTATTGTAGGTAAAGTTTTGAAAGCAGAAAGTTTAAATGGTGCTATTATTAAATCATTTAAGGGGCTAAAGATACTTCATGGAGCCTTTTTGTTTAGTTTTGGATGATATTCCACCTGATAGAATCCCGAACATGTTGTGGAAGTGTCCCTCAGTCGTTCTTCTCCCACACATATGTGCATAGAGACATCAGCAGGGGTCTTTGTCCCACAATAGTGGTTGAGACACAACAAAGGAACAACACTAGTTATATCATTTACAGTAAACCATATCAACAAGGAAATAATCATTTTTGTCACAAAAAGCCATAACATCCAAGTCTTCAGTCTGGCCCAGACACTTTATGGTTTCTAATTTATACATCCCAAAAGTATGATAATTCCTAAGGCATGTGATATATGAGTCAGTTGTGTTGATCCATGGAAGGAAGATTTAAAAAAATTGTTTTTGGTAATTTTATACCAGGATATTGAAGCCAAGGAAGCAGCTCAGAAAGAAAAGGAGATTGATGAGCAAGAAGCCAACGCCTCCTCCATGCATCGTTGTCGCACCATGCTGGACAAAGACCTCATTAACACAGGCATTTACGAGTCAACAGGGAAGCAAAGCCTGCCCTTAGTTCAGCTTGTACAACAGCTGTTAAGGTATCTGTTTTCGCCATTCACCAACATTTCTTACATTAGTTTATCACTGCCTACTAAGAGACTTACATGTTTAAATTCTACAGGAACATAGCTTCTCAGACCATAGCAAGGCTAAAGGACGTCGCTCGCCGCATCTCCAACTACTTAGAGGCGGAACATGTCAGCAAGGAGCGTTCTGCGTCTCTGGATCTGCTTCTGCGTTTCCAGAGGCTGCTGGTCAGCAAGTTATACCTGGGTGTTAACAGCACAGAGGATGTTAATGGATATGGTAAGACACTTAGTTCAGTTCAGACCTTTTCTTCAACCCACCAGATTTGTTTTTCAGTCTTTGTTTTTCTCTGCAGATCCTGAGCTTCTGGGTGTTGGCTCCTTGCTGAAAAAGTACATCGCCCTGTTGTGCACTCACATTGGAGACATCCTCCCTGTGGCAACAAGTATTGCATCCACTGGTCGCAGACATTTTGCCGAAGTTTCTCGTGTCATTGAAGGAGATCTCACTGGTAGATTCCCTCCCTCAGTGTCTCTGCAGTATAATTTGCATGTTTACCTTTGAGAATCTTGTGAGGCAGTTTTATGCCTTGTTATTTTGTGTATTAGGAGTCCTCCTGCCTGAGCTGGTGGTGTCCATCATCCTCCTCCTTACCATTGATGCTAAACTGATGCAGGAGACCGGTTCTATCCCTCTGCTGGCTGGACTCCTGGAGCACTTGGACCGTTTCAACCACTTGGCCCCAGGACATGAGAGGGATGATAATGAAGACTTGGCCTGGCCAGGCATTATGGGTACACCACCATCTGCAACTCTCATAAGCAGATTTAGTAGATTTAAGATTTTAAATTCTACAATGACTATTAGTTCCTTTTCACAGTGTTTTAATTTTGAAGGTAATTAACGTCTCTGTTGTGTTGGCAGGGTCTTTCTTCACAGGGCAGAACTCCAAGAACAATGAAGAGGTTTCACTGATCCGAAAGGCTGACCTGGAGAATCACAACAAAGATGGTGGCTTCTGGACAGTAATTGACGGGAAGGTGTATGACATTAAAGACTTCCAGGCTCAGTCCCAGTCTCTAACAGGGAACAGTATCTTAGGTATGAATAAACAATCAATTTAAATTGAAATATGTTGTATAGAACATATTTTTGAAAGAGCATTTTTCACCCTGCCTGATCACTTTATATCTAATTAAGGGTGACAGTGCATAAATACTGAAGCAACCATATTAATATTCAACCGTTAGTCTGCTCCTCTGGCTGTTTTTGAAAAAAAACATGCAAATATATATTGAAATGTGTAGTTTGATTGGGAAAAGCTTGCTAAGACAACGCAGAGCAAGGCAAGGCAGCTTTATTTGTATAGCCTATTTCAGCAACAGGGCAACTCAAAGTAGTTTACATAAACAAATAACATTCTGACAAAGGGCAAAAGAACAATAAAAGCACATAGAAAGATAAAGTTTTAAGTTACAGACTCTCAAAGAAAAAAAACATTTCATAAAATTAAAATAAAAAGCAAGCTCTGATTAAGAGCTGCAATAAAAGATAAAAGAATATAAAATGCAGCATAAAATCCAGCAGCGAACAGGAAGGTCTTCAGCCTCATTTTAAAGGAACAGTCAGATTGGTCCAGTAGTTTTCTGGGTGTTTTTCTTCCAAATATCTGGTGCATAAAAGCTGAATACAGCTTCTGCATGTTTGGTTCTGACAGAGAGCAGATTTGATCTAGACAACCTCAGAGGTCTCATTGATTCCTAATGCAGCAGAAGATCACAGATGCATTTTGGACCCAGACTGTTTAGTGCTTTGTAAATCAGCAACAATATTTTAAAATCAGCTCTCTGGGCGTCAGGAAACCTGTGTAAGGACCTCAGAACTGGACTGATGTGATCGACTCTCTTGGTCTTTGTGAGGGCTCGAGCAGCAGCGTTTTGGATCAGCTGCAGCTGTCTGAGGGATTTTTTTTTAAGGAAGACCAGTAAATGTTAGGATAGTCATGTCAGCTAAAGATGAATGCATGGACAAGTTTTTCTAAGTCCTGCTGTGTCTTCAGTCTTTTAATTCTATAGCTATATTATCAATGTAGCAAAAACTTGTAAAAATATGTTTCTGGTAGACAACTATAGGATTTTGGCAAAACACATGCAAAAACACATTTTTTTTCTATAATTTAAACAAAAATTGACGTGTGATAACCAGAGGCCTCTGACTCTTATGTGTGTACTACCTACAGGTTTTCAGCTGAGACAGTTTGGTTGAAGCTTACTTTCTACTGTGTTTCTGTCTGCCTGTCTTGTGAAGAATGTTGTCATGAGTGAGAAACACAGACCCTAATGAGCCACTGGCAGCAACTTTAACATTTCTTTTGATCTTGGTTGTGTTTACACAGTTTGTGTTTACAGTTTGGACCTCAAAATGTCAGCATTATAAAAGAAGTATTATTAGAGTATTACCAAAGTTCATAATTATTACTGGGCTTCATAGAAGAATGTTGATTGGTTGGTTCTCTTAATGTTTTTTTGCTGCTGAAACCAAAATGTCATCTGTTACAGCTCAGTTTGCAGGAGAGGACCCTGTGGTTGCTCTGGAAGCTGCCCTACAATTTGAAGACACAAGGGAATCTATGCAGGCTTTCTGTGTTGGACAATATATGGAGGTACTAACCATCCCATCATAGATTCTACAATTCAGACTCCTCTTTAGTAGATGGTTCCCCTTTTGATATTGTAACATTTTTTACAGCCCAACCAGGAGACCGTCACCACTCCAGATCTCAGCAGTCTGTCCTCTCCTCTTATTGACACGGAGAGGAACTTGGGGCTGCTGCTGGGTCTTCATGCCTCCTACCTTGCCAAGAGCACCCCATTGTCGCCAATGGAAATTGAATGTGCCAGTAGGTTGAAAGGCTTAAAATCAACAAGGCTAAAAAAAAATATGCATGCCATTTTTGAATGATTTTTATCTGTTCTGTGCACAGAATGGCTCCAGTCCTCGATATTCTCTGGTGGCCTTCAGACCAGTCAGATCCACTACAACTACAACGAGGAGAAGGATGAAGACCACTGCAGCTCCCTGGGTACAACCACTCCTGATAAGGCCAAACTTTACTCCCACAGGATAACCCTCAGCGACCACGCTCAACCTTTCCTGCAGGCCATTGCTGACAACAACACTCAGGACCACACTGTGAAGGTACAAGCAAGACATAATTTCCTGAACAGGTCACATGAGGCAGATTGGTAATCTTTGCATATTTTGCTTTTTTGTTGTGATGTTCTAGGATTTCCTATGCCAAATAGAGCGTTGCTGTAAGCAGTACCATCTCATTGCACCCATCACCTTCCCACCTGAGCATCCTGTTGAGGAAGTTGGCCGCCTGCTGCTCTGCTGCCTGCTCAAACATCAAGACCTGGGTAATTTAACAGCTAGGCTCAAACTGTTTATCTAAGAAGGAATTATAAACTTGTTTTTTCTAACTTTGTCATGAAAATTGTGTGTTCATCCTTAGTGTTTGTCCTAAAATACAAAGAAACCTTTGTACATTTGTATTAGCTCTGCACATATTTAAAATAAACCCTCTGCTGTCACAGGTCATGTTGCCCTCTCACTTGTCAGCCAGTGTGCCTTGGGTGTGGACCAAGGAAAACAAAGGTCCCTCCCTAAATCTGTGATTGACGTATGCCGTATGGTCTACCAGGCAAAATGTTCTCTAATCAAGGTAGGATTTCCACTGACATCTGCACAAAAGCAATAAATTAAATAAAATCCTCACTCATCTACTTCAGTAGGAAACAGAAAGTTTATTTCTGTTATAAAAGCTAAGAATGAAGCTTTTAAATTTGGATCTACTTTGTTGCCCTTTAGACCCATCAGGAACAAGGTCGCTCCTATAAGGAAGTGTGTGCCCCCGTTATCGAGCGCCTACGCTTTCTGTTCAATGAGTTGCGTCCAGCTGTGAGCAACGACCTGTCAATCGTGTCCAAACTGAAGCTGCTGAGCTCTCAGCCTCGATGGAGGAGGATCACACAGAAACTTATCCGGGACCGAAGGAAAAAAAGAGGTGGGGTATTTTCAACCTTCTTCAGCATGAAGGATTGTTATTTTCATGTTTAGGTAGTGTTAAATATAATATATATAAATATATTCCCATTTTCAGTGCCTAAGAAGTCAGAGTCAGCTGACATTGAAGAGCCAAAGCTGGAGAATGAGGGGACCAATGAAGAAGAGCATAACGTTCACATCAGCCCCACTCCTGCAGACAGGAAATCACCCACTGGCAAGACATCTAAGGTAGATTAACTGGGCTTGGTCACTGATGAATAATAACGTTTAAAAATAGATTATAAAACATGCCAGCTTTATCAAGAGCTGCCCTTTCCCTCACCTTTTTGACATCTCTAATTTCTGAGAGCATCTTCTTTATTTGGATGAATTTCTAAATACTTTTTCTACATTGGTGTAATGAAGTATAACAATGTTGTTATTCTGCAGCAAGACAAGTGGCAGCCACTAATAAACACTGTAGCAAATGTCCAGAGGTACCGGTGGCTGAAACACAGTGTTCCTGGGGCCTTTTCTCAGTGCAGCCTCATGGGCACCATAGTGGAATTTGCACTTAAAGAGGAACCACTTGACGTAGAAAAGATGAGGAAGTGTCTTCTTAAGCAGGTGAGTTCCAGATTATGCAGTTAAATACAAGACGGAATAAATGTTTTATTTCAAGACTTGAATGATTTACCACAAGATGGCTGTAGAAGTTGTGGCGATTGCCATGTTTCGGTATTTTTCAGCCGAGATGCATGCCAGTTGAGTGTCAGGTTTACTTCTAACGCATTGGTCACAGCATCGATTCTACACAGAAGTATGGACAATCTACCTTAATATTAGGATATTTAACAGGTGAAAAAAAATGTGATTGTGTTACGATGACAACTTGCAGTGGACTGGATTTGCTAGGCAACAAGTGAAAGCACTGTGCTTGAATTTGATATTTGATGTGTCTGAAGAAAAATAATTGGGCAATTGTAAGGTTCTGAATGACTTTGACATGGGTCAAAATGTAATTGATGGACAAAAGTATGCGTTGGACAACACTTGGGTTTTGCCCATTTGTGGATGGTTCTTTTACGTGTCCCACATACCTGAACAATAGCTGCTTTTGGACCAAACAGGTCTAATGACTCTCCTAGGGTTATCAGGGCTGTTGGTACCACTATGGAGCGGTTACAAGGACCTTTGTGTTTATTTTTGCAACTCAGCTGATGGTTAGTTACAGGTGGGCCATTTAAAAATCTTAGACAAAATTAGAACATGTGGCGATCTGTCAAAGCAGAGTAATCATAGTATCGTCTGAATGGGATATTCAAGTGATAAATTTATTTATTTATGTGTTTGTCAAATGTCCACTGTACTTGGCACAAGTTGGCAAAATTACACAAACTGAATAAAATGTGATTTTAAAAAAATGTGATAAAATTGTGATTGTGAATTTTTACATGATATACTTTTGCTATATTTCCATACCTGTTGTGATTGTGTCCGCATTACTCAAGCTTGTGACATTCACCAAAAACGCTGGAGGACTATAGTTGGAGCTGTGTGTTCTGGTTCTTTGGTTCAGTTTTTAAACTGGAGTTTGAAAGAGTGCTATGAACATTCAGACAAAGGGGTTATTGGAACCAAGACTCATTTGACAGATCAGTCTATTTTGTGCTGCACACATTCATGTGTTCATAGCAGACACATCAGTGAAAGTTAAGTAGTTTCTACTTCAGCAATGTGAATGTGATTTTAATGGTGTCTGCGCTGCAAGTAGGGCTGCACAACATTATCAAAAACATGCAATTTCAATATTGTTGTTGAATATTGCAATGACTATATCAGCTCCAATAAGCCCACATTTTTCTCACTTTCTCTGTTTTTCTTCTTATCACGATGCCAATGGGCACACTCTACGTGCTTTAGCATTTTGGCCCAAAATTGCTGTGGACATCTAGAGCAGTGGAGGTCCATTTGATAGCCAAATGTATTATTGGCCTGCATGCAGTTTGTGCCTGCAGTTTATTGCAATCCTTTGCGATGCTAATATTGCAAACATTGATATTGCAATGATGATAAATATTTGATGTATTGTGCAACCCTAAAGAGCGTTCAGTTTACTAGGCTGATCATTGTACATTTATTTATTGTCAAATCACATCCCTTAACATCACTTGAGAGCCCCTATTGAGCTAAGAAAGTACCTACATGTTAACTCTGTTTTATCTCAGCTGGAAAGGGCTGAAGTGAGGCTCGAGGGCATTGACACCATGCTGAAGTTAGCCTCCAAAAGCTTCCTGCTGCCATCTGTGCAATATGCAATGCTCTGCGGCTGGCAAAGGGTCATACCTGAAGGGACCAACATTGGGTAGGTCACTAGGTTCTTGGAATGTGCTATGAATTGAAACAAAAGTATATTGTATTAGAATAATGCTGTAGGCATCAGGTAAACTGTTACTGCGCTGTTACTGTTTCACATAAAGTCAGAATACTTGTGGAATGATAGGATCTGTTTTAGCTGTAGTTTATTGTTGAAGTATTAAACTTTGGAATATATTTTCTCCTCTCAGAGAGCCCTTGTCTGACTGCCTGAAGGATGTAGATCTGATCCCTCCCTTCAATCGAATGCTTTTAGAGGTGACATTTGGGAAGTTGTATTCTTGGTCTATTCAGAATGTTCGCAACATCCTGCTTGAGGCCAGCACCCGGTTCAAAGAGCTTGGTGAGTGCTAGGAAAATATCCTTCTTCTCCTTCCCAGTTCAAGGTAAATGTTTTTTTAAATAAATTTTTATTATGCATTGCCTGTTTATTTGTTTTTTTATCCAGGTGTGCAGCCTGTTCCCTTGCAGACCATCACCAATGAGAACCCAGCGGGACCAAGCCTTGGCACCATTCCACAGGCTCGCTTTCTTCTGTCTATGATACATATGTTGTCCCTGAAACATGGGTCTAATAGCCTTAGTCTCCTGCTAAATTCTGGCCTTTTGGCCCTCACACAGAGTATACTCAAGCTCATAGGTGAGTGCTGTTCTGTCACACACGTGCAGGCTCAGAATGGCGGCAGGAGGTTTTCTCTACAGATTTATGGATGGGTTTTTTTTTTGTTGCTCTGCCTGTTTTTAGGACCCAGCACTGACAGCAGTGAGGAGGACCTCAGTTCATGTGCACATGGAGGCTCAGCCACAGTGCTGGAAGAGCCCCGAAAGGAGGCTGCCCCCGCTCCCTTACCTGCCTCTGGTCCAGAACTGGCTGCCATGATGAAGATTGGCACCAGAGTCATGAGGGGAGTTGACTGGAAATGGGGAGATCAGGTACCTGGATCAGTTTTATTCTGGATGATTTTGAATGTATCATTCTGATGGACTTAAAGTCAAGTTTCTAACTTTGTGCACATTCCAGGATGGTCCAGCACCAGGTCTGGGCCGAGTCATCGGAGAGCTGGGTGAGGACGGATGGATCAGAGTTCAGTGGGACACAAGCAGTACCAACTCATACAGGATGGGCAAAGAGGGCAAATACGACCTTAAACTTGCAGAGCCGCCTCCAGCTGCCCAGCCCACAGTTGAGGACTCAGACACCGAGGATGACACGGGTTAGTTCACTCTGCAGACTCAGAACTGTCAACACATACAGAAACTTGTGTAAATGAAAAACTTAATGTGTTTTTTAAATTTTGGTTTTGCTTTAAAGAAGGTGAGCTGATTGAGAAAAGCAGCCACCCAACAGCAATGATGCTGACCAGCACAGTCAACTTGTTGAAGACACTCTCTCTATCTGCTGGGATCTATGCAGAGGTTCTGCAAACAGATGCTTTACGGACTCTGTGTGGACTACTGAGGATGCTTGTGGAAAGTGGAGTGAATGACAAGTCAAGTAATTAAACCCCTGTTTTTAGATTTTGTTTTTTCCAAGAAATAATACTGGGCATAATTTTGACTTGACCACTCTTTGTTGTCAGGTTGTCATTCCCACAGATTGGTGTCTCAGGAGCAGCACAGGAGCTGGTGTACTCTGGGTTTCATTCGCAGCATTGCTCTTATGCCACAGATGTGCAGCACTCTCAGCACCTCTGCTTGGATTGGCCTGCTCCTCCGAATAGTAGAGGGACACCAGTCCTTCAATGCCATTACTCTGCAGAGACAGGTAGACTAATGTGATTTGAAGGATTTTCCCTCTTTGCTATTTTTGTGTTTAAAACATGGTGTTATGATATTCAAAGAAGTGGTATGTCTCCTTAAATGTAGTTATTAATAATTATGAAAAGAAGAATAAACAACTGTACAAACTGCTGTCAGATTGAAAAGCAATTGATACTCAGTGCCTTCAATCCGTTCAAGATCTTTGTTCCAGGCAACTGCATTGGTTAGTACAAGAAAACAATATTCCTAAAACCTCATTTTTTAAAGTTCTTACAAATACATTCTAAAACAAGGATCTTTTCTAAAAGCCACATTAGGCCATAAAGCAGAAATGTTATGGACTCTCTTCTGTACTTTAGTCTATATTTTTAATATTTCTGAGTATGTGGTCACTATCAAGTCAAAATGTACGGAAACTACAACTGTTGCACTTCATTTTGGGTCCCTTCTGTTTAAAAACATCTCATCCAGTGTTTCCTCAGATCTGTAGAAGGGAAATACATAACATTTAACTTTTCAAAGTTGCAGAAAATTACCTTCATATTTATATCCTCTCCCAATTTCATCTTCAATTCACATTGCAATCACTGCACCTCAGATATGGAAAGCCAAAACTTTTTTTTGTTGTTGATTTTTGCTTCGTTATTCCACCTGAAAGAATTGTCTGAAAGAAACCTGATAAGACCCAGATAGTGTTTTTTTTATGTTTTATATTCTAACTTAGAAATCAGAATGGTTTTGGCCTTTAAATTTTTTTTTCAAACATGTTTTATTTGCCTTTGAATGTACATTTGTGTATTACCATCTTAAAATATGCTCATGTAAGCTACTAAAATGAGCCTAAAAACATTTAAAGAATTAGGCCCCGAATGAAGCCAAGTGTTCGGGAAACTAATATGTGACAGAAACTACCATACATGTAGCATTTGCAGTCTTTAACAACCAAGTTCAAATCACAGCTCACATCAAGTTTGTGCCTAAACTCCAGCTATCTGTGACCAAAATCCAGACAAGAGAAATGTAGTATAATAGAATAAATCTTTCAATCAAGTTTTGTGTTTTTAATGAGTTTGCTAAGAGTGCTATAGTGAACCGTCAGGCTCAGTTCTTTTGACTGTGATACAGTAGTAACATACTTTAAAGCTTATTGAATGTTTGTGTGTGAGATCTCAAAAGACAAAGTGCAGAACAGTAGGAACAGGTGGAGTCCAACGTGTTCCTACACCCCCTAAAAATCAGATGAAAAATCTAGTCAGGGCTGAGTAGGATTCATTTTACTGTGTTGCAACCAGAACATGTCATAAAAACTTCATTAGAACATACATAAGTTTCTGTGAAACACTCCATCATGCATGAAACATTGTAACAGAATCTGGTGTGGTATCATCCTTTGTCTTATGTGCCCTGTGTGTTTCCAGATCCTGGCACTGCGCCTCCTGCAGGCAGTCCTGCCTTCATGGGACAAGACTGAGCGCTCTCAGGATATGAAGTTCCTGGTGGAAAAGTTGTTCTGCTTCTTGGGAAGCCTGCTAAGCACCTGCTCATCAGATCTGCCACTTCTCCGAGGTGCTAACACAGATCAGGCTTTCAGTAGAAAAACACATACTACGTGGTAGTATGTGTTTTTAAATGTTTGATTGTTTCTGCAGAAGGTTCCTTGAGAAGGAGGAAGTCTCGTCCACAGGCATCTTTGACAGCCACTCACAGCAGCACGCTGGCAGAGGAGATTGTTGCTGTCCTGCGTACTCTACACTCCCTGAGTCAGTGGAACAGCCTGATAAACGATTACATCAACACTCAGCTCAGCTCCATTGGAGATATTATGACTGGCTGCCAGTCTGAAGCTGTAAGATTTACTGCTCTCTCATGGCTACAGTTGCTGTGTTATAAGATGTTAACTCAGAATAGTACTTTCATTCAGACTTTGTTGATAAAATCAGGAATAAAAACTGGTTCTTGTAAATGTTTCCATTTATTTCAGTGTATCTTGGAAGAGTATTTTCCTGACTCAGAGGGTCCCAGAGTCTGCAGTCTGATGGCAGTTCTGGCAGTGATTGGTGGGATTGATGGGCGCCTCAGGCTGGGGGGGCAGGTCATTCATGAGGAGTATGGAGAAGGGACGGTCACACGCATCACCCCAAAAGGCCGCATCACTGTCCAGTTTTATGAAATGAGAACCTGCAGGGTTTGCTTGCTCAGCCACCTCAAACCGGTATAAGAATGTCCAGATGCTTGCAGGTGTAACATATAAATGATCAGACTGATTTTATTTGATGTTTGCTTTTTCCTTAGCTGCCTGGCGTCTCCTTCAGTGTGCAGAACCTGCCGCTCAATGAGCCCATGTTGGCCGTTTGGGCTCAGTTGGTCAACTTGGCTGGAAGCAAACTGGAGAAACAACGTATGAAGAAGTCTCTCAGCCGAGGGCTCACAGGTGCAGAATGTGACATTAATTTTCCAGAAATAGACTTTCATTTTTTGAAAGATTGGTGAATTTACACTAAGAGACAAAGGAGTCGGTTTAACCAAACCCACTGTGTATATGTTTCAGCTGACCAGGTGGACATCCATTTGCTGCGGTGTCAGCAGCTGAGGCTTTATATTTTAAAAGCAGGACGGGCGCTGCTATCTCATCAGGACAAACTCAGGCAGATCCTCTCCCAGCCAGCAGTTGTGGACATCGGACCCAACACCAGTGGTAAGACCTCAGGTTTGATTTTCTAATTTATCCGTTTAATCCATTTCAAGTTAATCTTTTTTTTTTTGTATAACTGAGTTGTTTCTTGTTTGTTTTAAAGATTAATTGTTATTAAAAAGAAATGTTCAGTTAATAGAAAATGTGTTTTGAAGTTTCCCAGTAAGTAAAAGTTTTATTTAGAAAAAACAAAGCTACAACATTTGTGGATAAATTTAAAAGCATCCTTTTTTAATGACGTTATTTAGATAAAATGTAGCTGAATGTGTGTGCAGTGTGTTGCTGGTTAGAGGTCAGTCCATGAAGGCTTTGTTTGATCGCAGTGATAAATATTAGATTGTGTTTGGAATTTGGAAACTGTTTGAACACCCTCTTTCTCTGTTTTTGTGTAGATGATCCGGTGGTGTCTTCTCCTGATGTTGGAGACTTGTCTCCTGAGGGTCCACTGCCCCCTTTGATCCTCCTGCAGCAGCTGCTGTCTGCAGCCACTCAGCCCTCCCCCATCAAAGCTATTTTTGACAGGCAGGAGATGGAGGTAAACAAGCAGATCTGAACACAAAAAGCTGTTTTGAAGTCATTGTCAGCAGGGAAGCTGCACTTGACTGATGTTTTGAATTAGTTTGATCTGTTCATCATCTGTGCGGTGTGTGTGTGTGTGTGTGTAGGCAGCTGCTCTGGCAGTGTGTCAGTACCTAGCTGTGGAATCTGCCCACCCGTCCTCGCCACTGTTTGAGGAGAGCAGCTCGAGTGAGGCCACTACACCTGTCACCATACAACATGTCAAACCACCCAAACAGAAGAAACAAAAGACCTCCCCTGTACCTCCATTACCCATAGTCCTCCAGCTTATGGAAATGGGCTTCCCAAGGAAGAATATTGAATTTGCTTTGAAGTCACTGTCTGGTACTACAGGCAGTGCCTCTGGTGTCCCAGGTATAGTTTCATGTGACAAACTGTTGAATTGTTTATTATCATAGCACTTTATAATATTATGCTGGGAAAAATACATCTGGACAATAACTGAACTTCTACATTAGGTGTTGAAGCTCTGGTGAGCTGGCTGCTCGACCATCCAGACATTCACTTCACGGAGCTATCAGACGCTGACACTGTGTCCGATGAATACTCAGACGAGGAGGAGCTGGAGGAGGCAGAGCCAACGTTTTCTGTGGTACTTTGCTTTTCCTTTTTCTTCTCCTAGAATTCACACAATACTAACCTAAATCTGTTTTTTCAGCTACTCAAATTTTCTTTATCACGTGATTTATCAGTAGATTTATTTGCTACCTGGTCTGTGTTTTACATTAGCCTCCAGGAGCTGTGGTGACTGAGAGTCAGACATTTAAGAAGAGATCGGATTTCCAAAGCAACGACGATTATGCTGTTTATGTGAGAGAAAACATTCAGGTAAAAGCACCTGCCTTTAAATATGATCTAAAACTGCGTTAGGGAGATGTTAAACGAGATAAGTGAAAAGCAATGAGTTCCCTAATGGGTTCCCTGCAGGTGGGAATGATGGTGAAGTGCTGCAGAACTTACGAGGAAGTGTATGATGGAGATGTCGGGAAAGTGATAAAGCTGGACAGAGATGGACTTCATGACTTAAATGTGCAGTGTGACTGGCAGCAAAAAGGAGGAACATACTGGGTTCGCTACATCCACATTGAGCTTATTGGTATGTTCTTTTTAAATGGATTAAAAGTTAGGAATATTAACAGAAGTAATAAAGTGATGGAAACTCGTATGTTTCCTTTCTAGGATTTCCACCACAAAGTTCTCCTTCTCATATAAAGATTGGTGACAAAGTGAGGGTTAAGCTCGCAGTCACAACACCCAAGTACAAGTGGGGGTCAGTCACGCACAGGAGTGTTGGAGTAGTGAAAGGTAAGCCCAGATATTAACGTCTTAAACTGAATATTAGTTTTTTTCCAGTAATGATTTGATTGCAGTTTTATACTGATTTAAATAACATCTTCTGTTTACCATACCAAGCTTTCAGTGCCAATGGGAAGGATGTGATTGTGGACTTCCCCCAGCAGTCCCACTGGACTGGTTTGTTGTCCGAGATGGAACTGGTACCCAGTGTTCATCCAGGAGTCAGGTAAAGCATGCAAAGGATTCTTTGTCTCCACAGTAAACCGTACATGTACAGTTTACATGTTAAGTTGTTTATGCTGCCATTTTGGATATCACTCAAATCCGCAACACAGGGCACACCACACTGTGCAAAGAGCATTTCTAAGTGTAATACGGTGGAATCAGATTACTATCAAGCACTCGACAGCGATGCCAGGTGTTGCCTAAATTTTGGCTATGGGTGAGGACCCATCTTCAAATTCTGTTGCTGAGCAGAAAACTGTTAAAGACTGAAGGATTCAGAGTTGTTAGACTTCAGTTTCCTCATCAACTTAAAAAAAGATGTTTCACACAAACACACATAAACATAAACTTATTATAAATAAGGACTTCAAATAAAGAATTGTGAGAGTACAAATACTATCACATTATGCAATTAGCAGACATAAGGCCCAAACTCAGGAAATTACCTGTATAGATCCAGCAATATAATACTGTCTACACTGTGGTGTATATTTACCTGATATGAAATACTGACTGCATATTCTGGAGTAATCAGTGGAGCTCCAGTCTTTCCCCTTTACAGCTGCAGTCCACCTTTTTCATTGATCGGGATCTTTTTGAAAACCATAAAATCTTTTCTGTCTGAATAAATATATCATCGTAAAGCGAACAGCAAACCATTGTGTCTTCATTAACTTCATAGCTTGTCTCAGAAGAGGTTATGCTGCATTCGGTGAATGCACTAAGTTTGATATCTCAATACGGTGGCATCTCTCACGTACCATCGCTGACATCATCGAAGTGACGTTGCTGCAGATCCTCTGCGTGCGTATTATTAAACTGTAAAAACCCATGCTGTCCGCAGGTGTGATGGTTGTCAGATGTTTCCTATTAACGGCCCAAGATTCAAGTGCAAAAACTGTGATGATTTTGACTTCTGTGAAAACTGCTTCAAGACACGCAAACACAACACCAGACACTCCTTTGGTCGAATCAACGAGCCTGGTCAGTCCCACATCTGCCACAAATGTTTTTTTTTTAATTTTTTTACTGACAATTTTAGTTGGCCTTTCATTAAAATGTATTTAACTCTTAGCTGGCCTTTGGTACTCTTAGTTAGCCTTTTGGTTCCTTTAGTTTAGTTTTTATCATGTCTGATCAACTGAGGTTTTTAAATCCTAGTTCAGTTTATGTTAGTTTTATGTTGGCGTTCATTATATCTTAGTTTGGTTTTTCCTCAGTTTATCTTGTGTGTGTGTTTTTCATTTAGATTATATTAGATTTAATTTCGATTATCCCAGCTCATATTTTAGATATTGTTATGTGTGTTTTGACTCTGTATTTTTATGTAAAATGTTGTAAAGCACTTTGTATTGCCTTGTTGCTGAAAAGTGCTATATAAATAAATTTGACTTGACTTGACAACAATGTGTGAGGTGTTCCTGTGGAAGTGTTTACATGGATGTAAACCTGTTGTTCACCATCTCTGCTTTCAGGCCAGTCTCCAGCTTTTTGTGGCCGTTCAGGCAAGCAGCTCAAGAAGCACCACAACAGCCAGCGTGGGATGCTTATTGACGATTGGTCTCGTGCTGTGAAGAGCCTCAACGTGTCGTCCTCCGTGAACCAGGCGTCCCGCCTCATCGACTGCAGTGATCAGTGTTGGCAGTCCTCCGGCTCACAGGGAAAGGTAGAAAATTAAACTGTAATAGGTTTTTATTTTGATTTGTTTAAGTGTAATGCATCAACTAATAGACTTCACTGTTTTTGGGTTTTTTTTTGGCAGCACTGGATTCGTCTTGAGCTTTTCCCAGATGTTCTTGTGCACAGGCTAAAGATGATTGTTGACCCGGCAGACAGTAGCTACATGCCCTCGCTCGTTGTTGTATCGGGTGAGATAACATACTTTTATACGGTTGGGATTTCTTGTTGTCTACCTGAAATATTTGTTCATCTCTAAAACAAAAAAATGGCTTGAGATGGTATGAAAATGCAAAATACAAGTTGATACTTAATATTACTTTGATTTTTAATTTAAGATGTTTTCTGTTTTTCCATAGAAATTTTCTTTAATTCTTTAGTAACAAAATGTTTTTTTTATGATATTGATACAGGTGGGAGCTCTTTGAACAACTTAATTGAGCTCAAGACAATTACCATCAATCCCACAGACACCACAGTCCTTCTCCTTACTGATTGTACCGAGGTTGGTAAATCCTAAATGAGATTGTAATTGTTTGCTTTTATTGTGGTGTTGAATCACTTTCTTTGTGTCTTCATTTTCAGTTTCACAGATACATTGAGATTGCAATCAAGCAGTGCCGCAGCTCCGGTATAGACTGCAAGATTCACGGACTCCGCATTGTGGGGCGCATCAGAGCCGAAGATGAAGATCTGGCCACTGTTCCTTTTTTAGCATCTGATAATGAAGAGGAAGATGATGAGAAAACTACAGCTGGGAGGTAAGACAGCTAAAGGAATTCATGTGTAAGTGCAAAAACATTCAGAGTTACAGTGTTTGATGAAATTTTAATTGATTTAAAGTATGATCATTTTTTTCCTAAGTGGTCTAATTAAGTGATTTTTATTTTCCTCCCAGTCTTGCTCGTAAGAAGTCCCCAGGATTGGAATCAGCAGCCGCCATCAGGACCAAAGTGTTTGTTTGGGGTCTGAATGACAAAGACCAGCTGGGAGGACTCAAAGGCTCCAAGGTGTGTTTGCAACAGAATGAAACCGTATTTCAAGTAGCAAGTTTTTTGTATCTCTCTGCCATGTAGTTTGAAAAAAATGACGAATAATAGGGAAAAAAAAGAGCATTTGTAAATAAAATCAGAATTTTAAGTTCATCTATTACTTTACTACCATAGATTGTTTTTAGATAGTTGCAGGTCTTTATTTTCTATTTTTTTACTATTATTATAAATACACATTTTCTAATCTGTTTGGCTTTGGTATATGTTATAAGTAGATTAAATTCTTGTATTTTGTTTTAACATTTCTTAAAATAATAAAAATGAATTATTTTTTTGTTAGTTTTACAAAGGTATTAAAATAGAAATGACTAGGAATTGTAACGTAATGTTTTATCTGGGTAAGCTGTTTGGTTGTGAAACAACATGGTGAATATATTTGCCAGTGTTTAGATCATATTTGAGTATTGGCTAATATTCCAGCTGGTCACTGCAGCAGTATCATGTCTTTTATAAAGTTGGGTCAATTCATATAACTTTTGGTTGTTTTTAATAACTGTTTAAATTTCCTCAGCGTGCACATCGCCACATATACTGAACATCCTAAACTCTACCACACCTTTCCAACTTCACCAGTTTGGAAATCGTACGGCAGCAGGAAACAGACACGCCACAGGACGATTTTTGACAGCAGCTAAATTTTTTAACTACTTTTGTGTTTTCCGCAGATTAAAGTTCCCTCCTTCTCTGAAACACTTTCTGCACTCAATGTGGTCCAAGTGGCTGGTGGATCCAAGAGTCTCTTTGCAGGTAATTTAAGAAAATTAAAAAAATCTTTTTTACATTGTGTTTTATTTCTTAACTGGTGAGTTTTTTTTTTGCAGTGACTGTGGAGGGGAAGATTTACGCATGTGGAGAGGCCACCAATGGCAGGTTAGGTCTGGGCCTCTCTAGTGGGACCATCCCTATCCCTCGTCAGATCACTGCACTCAGTAACTACGTGGTGAAGAAGGTGGCTGTGCATTCTGGTGGGCGCCACGCCATGGCGCTGACTGTAGATGGGAAGGTCTTTTCCTGGGGCGAAGGAGACGACGGCAAACTGGGGCACTTCAGCAGAATGTATGTTTATTTGCACATGTGCACTGCACATCTCAGACATAGTGATTGGCTAATTCTTGATATATTTTTAGGACATAAAGTGTTTGATGACAATGAAAACAAATATGGGCTTTGACTAAGTCTGTTTTAACAGATAACAGTATTAATTTTATTCAGTATTGTCGTAAGCATAAATTGTTTCAAATTCAGATTAAGATTTTCCTAGAATGTGTGATCAACAGTTGAGGAAACATCTGATCTTTCTTTTAAGGAACTGTGATAAGCCTCGGTTGATCGAGGCATTGAAGAGCAAGCGTATCCGTGACATCGCCTGTGGAAGCTCTCACAGTGCTGCAATCACCTCCAGCGGGGAGCTCTACAGCTGGGGTTTAGGTGAATATGGCCGCCTTGGACATGGAGACAACACCACTCAGCTTAGGCCCAAACTGGTACGTACATGGTTTCCATTTCACCCTTTGTGAACTTTTCAGAAGCAGATATTTTTACTCAGTGTATTTAAGAACAGACAAATATGAACTTCTCTTCAAGCTTAAGTTTATTTTCTCAAAACCTTTTATCACCTTATAAATCTTCTAACACCCAATGATTTAATGACTAAGTTGCACCTTATTTAGATAATAGTATGCATGAATTCTGTCAGTAGATAATTTGTGATTTCTCGTGTCTGATCTGTGATTTAGGTTAAAGTGCTTCTCGGGCACCGAGTTATCCAGGTGGCTTGTGGCAGCAGGGACGCTCAAACTCTAGCTCTCACCGATGAAGGTAATTCAGTTAACACGTGTTGCTGCCATGGGACGTTTTCAACCAAGGGTCCATTTTCTTTACTTGCTTGTCCGCGGGTCACAGGTAGTTGGTGGGGTACAACTTAGTCAGGTCTCCAGTCCATCACAGGGACACATAGAGACAAATGAGACGAACAATCATTCACCCTCTCACTCACACCTGGGGACAATTTAGAGTTACCAATGAACCTACCATGCATATTTTTGGTCTGTGGGACGAAACCGGAGTACCCAGAAAAAACCTATAATACATCTTTGAAGTTGAGTTTTTAAAAATGAGACTTGTTTGGTTCGGAATCAAACAATTTTGTTCATAATTTTTGTGGACAATATTTCTAGGCGCAGCCGAGGTGTTGAGAGGATCCATTTTGGTGGCCTTAGGATCTCGTCTCTGCTTTTTGCAGATGATGTGGTCCTACTGGCTTTATAAAGATACAAGCAGCTGAAATGAGTTTTCTCCGCAGGGTGTCTGGGCTCTCCCTTAGAGATAGGGTGAGAAGCTCGGTCATCCGGGAGGGACTCAGAGTAGAGCCGCTGCTCCTCCACGTCGAGAGGAGCCAGTTGAGGTGGCTCGGGCATCTGGTGAGGATGCCTCCTGGACGCCTCCCTGGTGAGGTGTTCCGGGCACGTCCCACCGGGAGGAGGCCCAGAGGAAGACCCAGGACATGCTGGAGGGACTATGTCTCTCGGCTGGCCTGAGACATAGTCTCTTGGGATTCCCCCGGAGGAGCTGGCCCAAGTGGCTGGGGAGAGGGAAGTCTGGGCCTCTCTGCTTTGGCTGCTGCCCCTGCAACCTGACCCCGGATGAGCGGAAAAAAATAGATGGACTTGTTTGATTGTGACTTGTTTGGTTGTGTCTCCATTTTCATTTTTATATATTTTTTTGTCAGGATTGGTGTTTTCTTGGGGTGATGGGGACTTTGGAAAGCTTGGCCGGGGAGGCAGCGAGGGCTGTAACATTCCTCAGAACATAGAGAGGCTCAATGGACAAAGTGTCTGCCAAATCGAGTGTGGAGCTCAGTTTTCCCTGGCTCTGACTAAATCTGGAGTCGTTTGGACCTGGTAAGATTGTCCTCTAATACATAAAGGATGAGACTGTGTTTATCACAGTTGGAAATTACAAGTGACCACTCTCAGATTTCCAATCATTGTTAAATGTCTGTATTTCCAAACAGGGGTAAAGGAGACTATTTCAGACTGGGCCACGGCACTGATGTCCATGTTCGAAAGCCCCAGATGGTGGAAGGACTGAGAGGGAAAAAGATCGTTCATGTTGCTGTTGGAGCCCTGCACTGTCTGGCTGTCACAGAAACAGGACAGGTTTGTTATGATCATCATGAAAGCAGAGATTCTGCTCATTTGCTGCCATCCCACAGTTTCAACCCTCACTGGAGCAGGAGAAATGTCTTTTCTTCCAATGAGAGTTAATTTATCTACTCTCACCTTTCCTCCGAGGCACCTCTGACCTTTACTGTTATAATCCTCATTTAATAACTTTACTCTGGAAGTAATGTTAGGTCAGTAATTTTATTAACTGAGATACAGCTACTAAAGTTTTTGAGAGACTGGTAAGAATAATAGCAGAAAAATACGTTCATAATAATAAAGAAAAATGCATTTATTTTAATCTTATATCACTTTTTTTGGTCTCAGTCTCTAGGTTGAGATCCATTATGTGCCTAAGTGTAGGACGATGATTATGATTGTTTTTCTTGCAAACAACTGCTTGTTTGTGTCTCTGTCTAAGGTGTATGCGTGGGGGGACAATGACCATGGGCAGCAGGGAAATGGCACCACCACAGTCAACAGGAAACCTACCTTGGTTCAGGGTCTAGAGGGACAGAAGATCACTCGAGTGGCATGTGGCTCCTCCCACAGTGTGGCCTGGACTACTGTGGACGTGACCACACCCTCAGTTCACGAGCCAGTCCTTTTCCAGACAGCCAGAGACTCCCTTGGAGCATCTTACTTAGGTAATTCTTTTTTTCCTATTGTTTGTAAACTACAGCACTAAAACTCCAGTCATCTATCAGATCTTTGACAAAATAACATTGTGAGAACATGGCATATTGTACATGTTAACCAGTGAATTTTAAAGTTATTTGAAAAACATTAATTTAAACATAACGTTTGTAGTTAGATGTTAAGAAAAAAACCCCGAAATCATCTGAGAGTTTTAAAATTTAAGTCTGGAATTTAGAAATTGAAAATGTGGAGGAACCATAAAGGTAGAAAATGAGTTTTTAAAGAAGTGGGGCTTTAAAAAGTTGTTAGATTAGAATGTGTAAATGTAGGCCTCATTCTGCGTACTGTATCTCATGCAACCCGTGGTTTTATGTTGCTTTGTTTGGCAACAAGAGGCTTATAATGCAGACCTTAAACTAAGAGCTGAAGCTGTTTTGATCATGTTTTGATCAGTCTTTGTTTACACTTCTTTTGATTTCAATTTCATTAATTATTAGGTGTCCAGTCAGACAGTGACTCATCAGCAGTGAGCAACAAGATGAGCGGTCAGAGCAGCGTGAAGTCAAATCGACCCTCGCTGGCTAAGATTCTCCTCAGTCTGGATGGGAACCTGGCCAAACAGCAGGCTCTGTCTCATGTCCTGTCAGCTCTCCAAATCATGTATGCAAGGTATGCTGTCTGCACGGTTTGGATCATCCCTATTTAGTGTTTAAAAAAACCTCATTTTTGTGTGTTGGAAGGATGGCTAACAATACATAATAGATCACACATTTTTGCATTTTAAGTTATGATCACGTCAGCTTTTGCATTTAACCTAAAACCTATTGTGATTCCAGTTCACATGCCAATTAATTTGAAATAGAATTTCCATATTGTTTTTAGTGCTATTTTAAAACCTTAATTACTGAATGATTGAACTAAATAAGGGACATTTTGCTGAGACTGTAGCTGAAAAAGGAGGAGATAAAAATGTGAAGTTAGTCTGTCCACTTGCACAGGTATTTATCATTAATAAATATTATTATTAATAAGGTATGCTTTGTGTTATCTCAGGGATGCAGTGGTCGGTGCTTTGATGCCTGCCAGCATGATTTTACCAGCAGAGTGTCCTTCCAGCTCACCTGTTCCCCCGTTAGACTCCTCATCTTCATCCTGCTTCAGTGATGAAGAATGCCCTCCTGTCCCTCCTGAAATCGAGGAACGGGTCAGCCCTAATCCCTGGCAAGACAAGAAGGGAGAGGTACATTTTATTCTGGTCTTAAAAGGAATATCCAAATCTGTGTGTTATAAAACAAACTGATGCAGGTTGAATGAGAAAACGAGAAAATTAGTCAAAGATAAATCCTCATATTTAGCACAAACGAGTCGTTTTCCACAGAACAACAGATCAAAATTCACCCCAAACTTAAATTTAAATATAAACCTTATTACAGGATTTTATTTCCTAGGATACTTGCTTTATTCAAACCTGGGAAACTTGCTGATAGAATGGATCATTTTAAACCTAATGCAGCCATTATTAATAAAATGATTATTGTTTGAATAAATCTTCTAGATAACATCTTTTTGCACGGTTTGTTGTTGTTAATGCACTTTGTTAATGTGTGTGTTTTGTGTGAAAACAGGCTCCTTCGTCAGAAGATGCAGTCACGCCATCTTCAGCTGTGACTCCGTCGGCCTGCGGAGCCTCCTCACGTCCTTTCATTCCCGTCACCGATGACCCCGGAGCAGCTAGCATCATAGCTGAAACCATGACAAAGACGAAAGAAGTTAGTTTATGTAATAATAGGAATCTGTGCACTAGGCATGGGCCAGTATGAGATTCTGTCTGTTTGATAGCCTTGAGCAAAAACACCACAATGTCACAATATGACGGTTTAAAAACCAAAAAATTAAAATGTATCACATGACCTATTTGCTTTTGTTTTAAAACAGATATGCACCTACTATTATTACTGCTGTTAAAACAATACAACATATTTCTATAATATTAAGTCATATAGCTATAAGAATACATTATTTAATATAATATACTATTAAATACACATACGGAGAGTGAGAAAACACAAGTGAAGCAGACTTTTTTAACAGGGGGAAGGTTTGAGGGAATTCCCCTCATTTTTCCAATATTCCTAGAAGACTGAACGCTGATACATACTTCGACACTGTTTCTGGCATCTCAATATAAGAAATTTAAACCATAAGAACGGTATGATGGAAAATGTAGTGGTTTTGACACCATGATTTTTTAACACTGTGGTATACCTTGAAACCAGAAACCAACCCATGCCTAGTTTGTTCCTAACATTGTGCCATGAACTGCAGCCATCAAACACGGTTTTGTTTCTTATCTCAGGACTCTGAGAGCCAGAGTAAAGTTGTTGGTCCAGAGCCTCAGTACCTGGATGAGTTCACAAGTCTGCTTGTGCCTGATGATACTCGAGTAATGGTGGACCTGCTGAAGCTGGCTGTGTCCTGTCGCTCTGGAGAGAAGGGCAAGGAAGTGCTGTCTGCTGTGCTGTCTGGAATGGGTACAGCTTACCCACAGGTAATGTCTTGTTATCCTTTAGAGAGAGAGACACGTGCTGCTGGCCTGTAGTGTCCTCACATCTGTCATCTTTGCATTTCTGTGCTGTGCAGGTTGCTGACATGCTGTTGGAGTTGTGTGTCACTGAATTGGAGGATGTTGCCACAGACTCGCAGAGTGGCCGGCTGTCCTCCCAACCAGTTGTTGTGGAGAGCAGCCACCCTTACACTGACGACACTTCTACCAGCGGCACCGTCAAAATCCCAGGTTAAAACAAACCCAGCATTTGTTTCAGTGAAATTTAGTCCTATGGAAGGGGCTAATAATTTTTAAGTATCACAAATATCTTAGACAAACCTCTTCTTTGTTTTGTCCTGTAGGTGCTGAGGGTTTAAGGATAGAGTTTGATCGGCAGTGTTCAACCGAGAGGCGCCACGACCCGCTAACAATCATGGATGGAGCAAACAGGATTGTCTCTGTCCGATCAGGTGATGATAGGGAGACGCTTTACGTCATTGTTATATAGTATAAAAGATGCAGAGGATAAAAAAAAATCATGTTGTTGCCTGCTTTGTGTGTTTCAGGTCGAGAGTGGTCCGATTGGTCCAGTGAGTTAAGGATCCCAGGAGATGAACTCAAATGGAAGTTTACAAGTGATGGTTCAGTTAATGGTTGGGGCTGGCGCTTCACTGTCTACCCCATCATGCCTGCAGCTGGTGAGCTGTGTGACACATGCCCCAAAGTTTTCCCACTAGTTTTGTTCTATTGATAACAATCATTTCATTGGCACGTAAAAGCACTGCTGTGGTTTGTGACATGTCACTTGTTTTGTTTTTCTGTAGGCCCCAAAGACTTGCTGTCTGATCGCTGTATCTTGTCCTGTCCCTCCATGGACTTGGTGACATGCCTCTTAGACTTCAGGCTCAACTTTGCATCCAACAGGAGCATTGTGCCCCGCCTAGCTGCTTCTCTTGCTGCTTGCGCCCAGCTCAGCGCATTAGGTATCCGAATTTGTCATGAATACTATTAAACACAGTGTTGGTGAAAACAGAATTGACCACAACTTTTATATCTAAGTGTATTTGAAACATATATTAGAGAGGAAGATTTTATTATATTAAAAGTTTTTCTCTGTGAGATATTAATATTTTATCATGTTCAGCTGCTGGACACAGGATGTGGGCCCTGCAGAGACTCCGCAAGCTTCTGACCACAGAGTACGGTCAATCCATCAACATAAACAGGCTGCTAGGAGACAGCGAAGGAGAGGCTCGCTCTATTGTGAGTACAAACTTCCTGTTGAGATACATGTTAAGTATTTATTACCCAATGTATAATCAGAATTTATAGAATCACTAACCGTGTCCAATGTAAACATGGCGTTAGTTGGTCGTTAATTAATTAATTAATTAATCTTTATTTAACCAGGCAAATCCCACTGAGATCACAGATCTCTTTTTAAAGGGAGGCCTGGGCAGCCTAACATGCATGTTTGTAGCCTTAGTAGTAGTGCCTGAATTAAAATAGACACACGTGTGTAAGTTAACTAAGCCACTTCTGTGACTTTGCTCCATTTGTGTTAACTTTATTACAGCCATTTCAGTTGTTAAATCTGTTTATTAGTAGTATTTTACCATTGGTGTTTGATTTATCTGTTTATTTCTTAAATTATTGACATTGTCTTGGCCAGAATTTGTTTACTTACAAAATTGCTTTTGTTGTACAGAGTTAAATTTTATTCTTATACATTATCTACAACTGTACTGCTAATATGCAATCATTTGGAGCTACAAAAAGGAGAAACTGAATTAAATCAGGAGTAAATGATGCAGAGCGAGGCCCCTGTTTAGGAAAACAAGAGCTATACGTTTACCTGTAATGTAATCTATGTTCTTCCAGAGTTTCACAGGCAGCGCACTGGCTGCTCTTGTTAAAGGGCTTCCTGAGGCTCTGCAGAGGCAGTATGAGTATGAGGACCCCATAGTCAGAGGAGGCAAGCAGCTGCTTCATAGTCCATTTTTCAAGGTATGACGCACAAATGTTTGGAGTTTCATAAATGTTTAATGATCAGATAATTTTTTTTCTCAAAGACTAATTTTTAATTTGTTGTTCAGGTATTGGTTGCTCTAGCTTGTGACCTCGAGCTTGATACGTTACCCTGCTGTGCCGAGACACATAAGTGGGCCTGGTTCCGTCGATACTGCACTGCTTCCAGAGTGGCTGTGGCCCTGGATAAAAGAAGCTCTCTACCACGAACCTTCCTGGAAGAGGTAGATGTGCCGCTGTCTGTGGCAGCGATCAGCCTTCTTCATCGCTTCTCCACCTGAGAAAAAGTTCTGAACATTTTGTCTTTTCTTTTGAAGGTTACAAAGAAAATCCGTGAGCTCATGGCAGATCACGAAAGCATGAATGGACTCCATGAGAGCCACGACTTGTTCAAGCGTGAGCACGATGAGCAGCTTGTACAGTGGATGAACCGACGCCCAGACGACTGGACCCTCTCTGCCGGAGGGAGCGGCACCATCTATGGCTGGGGCCACAACCACAGAGGGCAGCTGGGGGGCATTGAGGGAGCAAAAGTCAAAGTTCCCACACCCACCGAAGCGCTCGCCACACTAAGACCAGTACAGCTCATTGGAGGAGAACAGACTCTGTTTGCTGTCACAGCTGATGGAAAGGTCTGAAATCAGTTTGATCCCTTCAAACATAATGAGTTTTATGAACTGCATGCTGCACATTTCTGTCTCAGATGCTCTTTAGCAGGAATATTAATTAGCAATGAAAGGACCAAAGAAATGTGAAATAATGAATTGGTTTGAATTTGATCTTCAGCTGTATGCAACTGGATATGGAGCAGGGGGCAGGCTGGGTATTGGTGGCACTGAGTCTGTGTCCACCCCAACTTTACTGGAGTCCATCCAGCACGTCTTTATCAGGAAGGTGGCAGTAAACTCAGGAGGGAAGCACTGTCTGGCCCTTTCCTCTGAGGGAGAGGTTTACTCCTGGGGAGAGGCTGAAGATGGAAAACTAGGACACGGAAACAGAAGGTAAAGCTTTGTCAGTGAACAGATACCTTTAAATTCAACTTACTGTTTGTAAAGTCATGATACAAGCTCATATTAATTATAATTAAGGAATAAAAGTGTGTAAAAGGCTTGGGCTTTTACTATAACTGGAATTCTTCTTAACTTCAGCCCCTGTGACCGTCCTCGTGTAATTGAGTCCCTGAGGGGAGTAGAAGTGGTGGATATTGCAGCTGGAGGTGCCCACAGCGCCTGCATCACAGCCAGTGGTGAGCTCTTCACCTGGGGCAAAGGTCGCTATGGAAGACTGGGACACGGAGACAGCGAGGACCAGCTTAAACCCAAACTGGTTTGTGATCGTTTCGCTCAGTTTTTCCTGACTCTCCATGTTATGCTCTTGACGTTATATGATTAACTGTTTATGTGGTTTCTGCAGGTGGATGCGCTGCAGGGTCACAGGGTTATCGACGTTGCCTGCGGCAGTGGAGACGCCCAGACGCTGTGTCTCACTGATGATGATATGGTCTGGTCTTGGGGAGATGGGGACTATGGGAAATTAGGCCGAGGAGGCAGTGATGGATGTAAAATTCCTATGAAGGTAAAGCAAATTATGCAGCAAAGGAGCAAAGACATCATTTCATATTTCTGTGCTTTTTCTTTGGTCACTGAAATTGGAGTACAGAGTATTTCAAACCTTACATTGTTTATGAGGTGTTTTTTTTTTCTCTGAATATCACCGACAACCCACAACATTGACTTTCAACAGTCAGTTGCCATTGGTAAATTTTGAAAATGATGATTCCCATCCTTTCATGAGTTAAATCAGAAAGTCTAGGTTCCTTGCTGTTGTTCATCTGCTTTTTGCATACCAGTGTGGGTTTTGATACACAGTGCTGTGTTACATCTGAAGGGATTAGGCTTCCTCTGTGACCACTAGTCAATAATAACAAGGTTCTCACCCAATTACCTCAGTCCTCTAAAGAATTACCTGTTTTTAGTATCATCAAAACCTCTTGACACTAGATGACAACCCCGCTACGAAGTTAAAAAATCACTGTTGTGTTTAAATATTGACACGAGTGAAACCCATGACTACTTATGTTGGAGCTCTTCCTCATAAAAACATTACAAATTGAGCTTTTTGGTTAAATGAATTTTTTTCTTTTGTAAAATAAGTCAAAGTGTATTTGTTTCATGGATCAGCTAACACAGCAAGGCCTAACAATACACATCAATACACACATAGTCACAGGAGCCAAGTAATGGTCCAGAATATTTTTTATTCTTTCCTAATAAGATGAGGAATATAAAGTGAGTTTAAAGGTGGATAAGGATAAGGTCCACTTCCGTACATGTATGCAAGTACAGTCTGGTGCCCAGAGCAGGAATCTGGCAGTAAATCATATTCCTTTAAACATGATCAGCAGTGCTGTGTTAAATGCTTTCTCAGCTTCTGGCATAATTTAGCACAAAAGAGGTGTTATTATACCTATAAAGCAGTGATGTTGTAACTGGATGCTAAGATGTGAAATTCCAGAGTCACTCAGCCTGTTTTAGTGGAACAGGAGGTCTTTATTTTGAAAATGCATGATCTCAATAAATCTGTGCTCTTCTTTATTTTACAAGTGTACAGCATTACTTCACAGGATAACATTATAGAAGTATTATGTGCTTTGTGATGAAGTGACTAACATAAACAAACATAGTTTTTTTAAAATAAATTTTAAGTGATTTGATGTCCTTAGATCGACTCTCTCACTGGCCTTGGAGTAGTGAAAGTGGAGTGTGGCTCTCAGTTCTCTGTGGCACTGACTAAATCTGGGGCAGTCTACACATGGTATGTACAGTCCTGCAGCGTGATGGTCCGTCACATGCTGTAGTGATGACTGGGCTCAGCTGGGTGTGTGTTTTGTTATTTATAGGGGCAAAGGGGACTACCATCGGCTGGGTCATGGCTCTGATGACCACGTGCGACGACCCAGACAGGTTCAGGGGCTACAAGGAAAAAAAGTCATCGCCATCGCCACTGGGTCTCTGCACTGTGTTTGCTGCACAGAAGACGGTAGGAAGAATCCTTTTATGCAAGATTTGGCCTTTTGTAACAGTTGATATGTTATTCAAAATTTTTTTGTTGTTGCTGTTGTATAAAAATCAGGAGAAGTGTACACTTGGGGTGACAACGATGAAGGCCAGCTCGGAGACGGGACCACTAACGCCATTCAGAGGCCGCGGCTAGTGGCTGCGCTGCAGGGCAAGAAAATCAACCGGGTGGCCTGTGGCTCTGCTCACACTCTCGCCTGGTCCACCAGCAAGCCCACTAATGCTGGGAAACTCCCGACACAGGTATTATCCCAGCCGGAAAAATGAGTTCCTTCCATTGCTTCCAGTAGATGGCAGTAAGGTTTTGCTAAAGCAAGTGACCTCCAAATTTCTATTTTTGTTCACTCTCTGTTTTTGTGATATTGGTGTGTTTTTAAGGTTCCTATGGAGTACAACCATCTGCAGGAGATCCCCATCATGGCTCTGAGGAATAGGTTGCTGCTGCTGCATCATTTCTCTGAGCTTTTCTGCCCGTGCATCCCGATGTTTGACCTGGAGGGTCGGCTAGGTCAGACAGGCCACGGCCCATCAGTTGGCTTTGACACACTCAGGGGCATCCTCATCTCCCAGGGCAAGGTGTGATCAAATGGAGGAAAAAAAAACATACATAAATCCATATAAGTAAATGGAAGGGAAGTGTTTAGCCAAGGGGATTTTATTTTTCTTGATTTATGGTTTATTTTCAAACAGGAAGCAGCTTTCAGGAAGGTTGTTCAAGCAACAATGGTAAGAGACAGACAGCATGGACCTGTTGTGGAGCTGAACAGAATACAGGTACAGTTAAAAACACAACCTTCTTTAAAAGCCTCTTCTTACTCCCAGTCAGTCTTTTTCCCCTCATCTATCCCATTCCTGCTGCGTTCCCTCCCCTTCGCCCACTGTAACGTTACGTTCCAGGCTGGCTCCTAAGTACTTCATGTGATGCCTTTCATAACGTTTTTTTTTTTTCATGGTGTGTGATCTGCACTCCTTCCTGTCTGTAGGGAGTCCTGTTCTAACTTTCAGACTCCACAGAGGGTTTTGGGTCTGTTCCGTCTGTGGAGGAGAGAAAGCTGTCAAATCCAGGCGTTCATGCACATAACTACTTTGGATTTGGCAGGAAGTTACTGAGCTCAGAACAGAAACAAATCAAACCCTTTTCTTTTCTTTTGTTTTGCCTTTTTCACCCTTCAGGTGAAGCGTTCCCGTAGCAAAGGAGGTCTGGCAGGCCCCGACGGAACCAAGTCTGTGTTTGGTCAGATGTGTGCCAAAATGAGTTCATTCAGCCCAGACAGCCTGCTGCTTCCTCATCGCGTATGGAAGGTCAAGTTTGTGGGTATGTGTTCATGTCCACAAAGTGATGCCAGGTCCTCGAATGTCTCTGATAAATTTATTACTTCCTTTAAAAGCATCTTTGTGCCTCAGCCTGCCTTGTTTGACACACTTGTTTTTTCGTCAGGTGAGTCAGTGGACGACTGCGGCGGAGGCTACAGTGAGTCCATTGCTGAAATGTGCGAAGAGCTGCAGAACTCCCTGACGCCGCTGCTCATTGTCACCCCCAACGGCCGCGACGAGTCGGGGGCTAACAGGGATTGTTTCCTGCTTAACCCTGCTGCCAAGTCCTCTCTTCACATGAGCATGTTTCGCTTCTTAGGTAAAATCCAGTGCATCTCCCAGTCAGCTCTGCAATGTTAATCCTACATAATAAAAAAATGCTACTGAGCGTGACTTGTTTTTGCTGAACACATTTCCACAGTATCTCAGATAATTGTTGTGGTTTGATCTGAGCGTCATGTTTTGTTGTCTTGCCGTGTCTGCAGGAGTCCTCCTGGGAATTGCAATCCGAACTGGAAGCCCCCTCAGCCTGAATCTGGCAGAGCCTGTATGGAAGCAGCTGGCAGGCATGAACTTGACCATCGCCGACCTCAGTGAGGTGTGCGCACAGCTCTGCCCCTCAATGCACTGATTAGTTCCCAGAGTGTGTGGGAAACGCACCAATGAGGATTCACTGAATGTGAAAATGTTGCTTTAAAAGGGTAGCTCAAATCTTTTGAGGTAGGGGTCTGTAGAAAGGTTACAAACAGTAGTTATCTTACTTGTTGTAGATAGCCCTTTGATTGATCTCAGTTTGGAGAAATAGTTATTCTACAGAACCCTACTTCAGATTGTCAGAACTATCCGTTTAAACACTGTCCCTGATGGCATCTGCACTCATATGGACACATTTATTCTCAAGTGTCTTTTGGGTGCCATCAGAAATCAATATTGGTTCATCAGACGAGACAACAGCCATTAGCTGTACTGATTCAAAACCTTAGTGGGTAATTAGGTAAAAATAAAAATATAAAAATGATTCATCAGAGAAGTGGTCAGTTATGAATAGAGAGCAAAAAAAATAAACCTTATCTCCTAATCTAATCACATGATCAGGTCACATCTCTGTTCAACACACATACAGTTGAATGATTGTAAATTTCAATACAGAATACAAAGAAAATAAAGTCAAGTCAAATTTATTTATTTAGCACTTTTCAGCAACGAGGCAGTTCAAAGTGCTTTACAACATGAAAATAAAATACAGTCAATGTAACAAGCTAAACAAAACATCTAAAACATGAGCTAAGGTCATGTAAATAAGACGTGAAAGTACAGAGTAAAACGTATCTAAAACAAGTCATACTAAAGATAAACTAAAAAAAAACTAGGATATAATAAAAACTAACATAAACTAAACTAGAATTTAAAAACCTGAGCTGAACAGATCAGAAATAATATAAGCTAAGATAAGCTAAACTAAAGGTACCAGAAGGCTAACTAAGAGTACTGAAGGCCAGCTAAGAGTTAAATACATTTTAATAAAAAGCCAACTAAAAGTGTCAGTGTATCTAAAACACATGCTAAACTAAAATATAAGATAAATTTATTTTAGTTTGCCTGGCTAAGGTTAAGTATGCAAAGCCAAGATAAAATTGACTGTCTAAAATAAAATAAACTGAGGAAAACCAAACTAAGATATTATAACCTTAACATAAACTAAACTAAAGCATTTTTGTTGCATGGATTGCAGATCAGAAACAATTCACAGTAGATATTCAAACAAAGTGCTTTGGTTGTTTTTATTTGACCTTTTTCATCCACGAGTTGTAAAAAGGAATGTCTCACTTCATTTCAGATGTTCTCTAACACCTGCAGCTCCACATGACCTACATTAGAGCACAATCATATACATTCCACCTCAGATTAAAATCTAAGCCTGTCCGTTTAGTTCTTCAAATACTCCTGGAAACCTATGGTGTTTTGTTTTAGTGGATCACGCTTTTGGCTTGTGTGTAGAAGGTGGCGTGAGTCCATGCTGCCCTCCCGCTCTGATCACGCTCTGAACTATCACTGTGAGAAGAGTGGAGTCGGGAAAATTCCTTTTCCTTCTCAATGCTGCTTTTGTTTGGTGGCTTTGCCCCTGAGATACTAGAAAGGTTAGATGGGAAATGATTGTAGCACAAGACAGAGCGGATGGCTGCGGAGTTCACGAGACTTGTGTTGTGGGCTCAAGTACTGCCACACATGCACGGACATATTAAATAAATAAGTAAATAAATGGGTTGTACAGATGAGTGAAATGGTAACCTGCAGTGATTTTCTGTCCTTCCCAGGTTGATAAGGATTTTATTCCTGGCTTGATGTACATCCGGGACAACGAAGCTACAGCTGAAGAGTTTGAGGGCATGACCCTGCCCTTCACAGTGCCCAACGCCAGCGGCCAGGACATCCAGCTCAGCGCCAAATACTCCCACATCACCCTGGAGAACCGAGCAGAATATGTCCGCCTGGCAATTAATTACAGGTGAAAAACCCTTCTGATGCCACACAGTTACATCTGCAGCCATATGGTTGTTTTTCCATGATTAATGTTGTTTCTTTGCTGCTGCTGCTGTTGCAGACTCCAAGAGTTTAATGAGCAGGTGTCTGCTGTGCGTGAAGGGATGGCTCGAGTGGTTCCTGTTCCCCTGCTGTCACTTTTCACTGGTTACGAGCTGGAAACAATGGTGAGGAGGAGCAGGTTTCTCCATCCTCTGGTTGTTTACCTTCAGATTCTGATAGAAATACCTCCTTCCTTTTAGGTGTGTGGAAGTCCAGACATCCCTCTCCACCTTTTGAAGTCAGTGGCCACCTATAAAGGCGTCGAGCCAACGGCACCACTCATCCAGTGGTTCTGGGAGGTGATGGAGTCCTTTTCCAACACAGAGAGGTCACTGTTCCTGCGGTTCGTCTGGGGTCGCACACGGCTGCCGCGCACCATCGCTGACTTTCGAGGTCGGGACTTTGTTGTACAGGTGAGAAATAATAATAATAATAATGTGTGAGGAAAAGCGGAGATCCCAGGAAATGGTTAGCAAAGAAACAAAGACACACTTAAACCTGAATCTTACACCTAAACATACCACAGCTGACTGGCATACATCGAGATGGCCTTCTACGTTCATCACGTCGAATCAAAAATGGTTGTTTTATTTGTACTAATGAAAATGTTTTGGAAATCAATTTATCCAACTTGTTTTTATATGTTCCACATTGTTCTGGCGTCTCTCCTCAAACTGGGAAATAATCTGAGCAGTTTTTTATTCTGTAATCCCAAAAACAATGTTAGGATAAAACTCTAAAGATTGACTCTTCAAGTTGGATGTAGTTGGATTTGATCACGCAAGGCGTGTCTCCACCTTAACACCGCTGTCAATTTCTCTGTGTACAATTATGTAGAGAAAATATCTATGGTTATCTGCAAGCATAAAAAGCAGCAGCTAGCTGTAGCATTTCCAGTGCAGCCTGGGGTATGTTATATCATATTAAATCTGCTGAAATGTTGTTATAATACACAATTGACAAAGTATAAAGGTTTATAAAACAGCATTTGCCTGAACCGGCCTGACAGTTTTGAGATTTGCTTTAAGATGGCAGGAATTCACTTTGGTCTTGGCCCTGCTGAGACTAGCCATTAGCTCGTCAGTCCTGTTGAATATAAACTCTGTTTCTCCAAAGTGAGGCTGTTCAAAGAACTATCTACAGCATGTAAAATATTGTTTATAACTTTTATACACAACCCCACAAACCGCATTAATGAACTGTACTTTAATAAACTGCAGTGCAGAATTCGCTGTCTTTTGATCCTTTTTTTGTTGCAACAGTAATATCAAGTTTACTGAAATCTATCACGGAGCTTCAATTAGCCTCCGAGTTAAACGTGGGCAGTTTAAGTTCTCGTATCTTTCTTGTTTGTGTTCAGGTGCTGGATAAATACAACCCTCCTGACCACTTCCTGCCAGAGTCCTACACGTGTTTCTTCCTGCTCAAGCTGCCCAGATACTCGTGCAAACAGGTGCTGGAGGAGAAACTGAAATACGCCATTCACTTCTGCAAATCCATTGACACTGACGACTACGCTCGCATCGCCCTCTCTGGGGAACCCGCAGCCGACGACAGCAGCGAGGACTCTGATAACGAGGATGCCGACTCGTTCGCCTCCGACTCCACACAGGACTACCTAACAGGACACTGAAGTTTGGTTTTAGCTGAGGACCTCATCGAGGAGCTGCTGCAGAGAATCTGTGTTAATCTATTGCACACATTCAGACATTCTGTTGAGAGAGGATGTGCAATGAACTCCAAAAGAAATATAAGCTAATAAAGCAACTAAGGAACACCAGTTAGCTCTAATTTAGTTTCTTCAAATGAAGCAGGATGATCAGCTGCACATGTGATTGTTGTGTTACATGGGATTACATACAGTAATATTATTGCAGTTACAGCCTAGCACTGTGGTAGAGTTCTCTCTTTGCTTTGTGTGAAATACCTGTCTTTAGACTGTATATAGAAATTGACGTGCGATAATAGTAGTATCCCTTTTTTTTATTTTTATTTTTTTTTTTAGTAATGACCCTGTTTCTTTATATAATAATGAGGAAAAAAACATTTTTAACTTAAAGTCAGTGTTTGTCACATGGCTCCCTTCAGTCAGAGACCAGCGAAGGGTTGCATTAAGATTTGTGTATTCCCCCTCCTCCCCTTCATCCTATTTGTGCACTGTCCTATTAAAGAATGTAAATGATCGTGCCATGTATTCACACAAGGTCTCATTCCTGCATATTAAATGTTCATACATTTCTGTTAATAAATACAATGGAAAGAAATAGTTTTCTTTAATCATTGTAGCATTTTGTTGTTGTACGGACAAGTTTAGCAAAGATTGAATGTGTGTGTGTGCGTGTTTTTTTTTTTTTAAGTAATATTTTCATTGCAGAATCTAAAAGGCTTTTGAAGCGATAAATGCAATGCAAACTAATGCAGGCAGAGATCGTGATGACTTTAATTTCCTGGATTTTATTTTACAGGAATGAGTCTGTTGGATATTGTAATCTGGATTAAATCTCATGTTCCAGTGCTTGTGGAAAGTAGCAAAAAATAGTGCTCTCTGTTGTACAGACTTTTTTTTCCAAACCAGGGCTCTTGTTAAATCTGGCAGCTGCAAATCAAATTACACTTTTATTTATTTGTTTATCCCTCTGATTCTCTTTAATATAGAAGAAAGGTTGGAGCAGACAGTTGTGAGTGTTAGCTCTGTAGGATTTTATATATATATATATGTGTGTGTGTGTGTGTGTGGCACATGTAATTTTTTCTTTATATACAATATAAAACCACTTACAGATTTCTTAACCATAGCAATCCTCTATATATGTGTTTATTTTAGAGGGTTACTATGGCGTCTGTTTTATGACGGCTTGACTTGGCTTAGAAATTATTAGCATTCCTTCTGGACTTAGTGCTGCTCCCCCCCTTCCTGTAATAATCAGAGTACATTATTCAAGTGGAAGTCAGGTGAGGCTAGAAAAGAGAGCAGGAGGAGAGACATCTTTATTCATGATTGTGTGTCAGATATTGTGTCACAAAACAAAAAAGAAATAATAGACATGCCCCAAATTAGGTTTAGGTTAACCTTTAAATGAAATTAAGAGTATATTTCTCCTTTATTAGTTTTTGAAGTGAAAAAATATTTTTCTTACAATGGTATTGGCTGTTGGTAACATTGTTTTCTTGCAGCATTAAAATACAGGACAGCATGGACGAGTATAAGGATTTGACTTATTATGACAAAAATCAAACTGTGCTGGTTATAAAATCTCCATAACTGCTGGTCTACTGGGATGTTTCAGTGGTCAAGACCTACCAGCAGAAGGTCTGGACTTTGGACCACTGCAACACCTTGATTCTTTTGTTTCTCAGCTGTTCTGTTGAGGATTAGCTGCTGGGTTTGGAATCATTGTTCTGCTGTCACGACCCAGTTTGGTTCAAGCTTCAATTGTTGGACAGATGGCCTCACATTTGACTCTAGAACACTGATCTACAGAGTAGTACATGATCGACCACATCATGAGGCCCAAATCATTAGCCCTCTTCCACCATGCTTTGACAGTTGGTATGAGATGTTTGTGCTGGTATGCTGTTTTTGTTTTTGTTTTTTCTTTCCAAAGGTGATGCTATTTATTATGACCAAGCATCTCTACTTTGGTTTCGTCTGTCTGAAAAGAAAATTGAATTGTATGGCTTGTTTAGATGTAACTGACCTAAAATGAAGGATGATAAACCTTAAATAGTTTGGGAATGTGTAAAGCTACTTTTTAACATTAGGACTGAACAGGAGTGGGGACAGAGCATCCATCCACTTGGTATATCCCGCACTTGATGCAGACTTGTGACTTGTACAATTGTACAATTGGCTTTGAATTAACCTCTAGGGTCATCTTCCACATTCCCACTGAGTTCTCATTGAAGGTTCTTAGTGTCCAGTGATGTTGTTCAGTTTCAAGCACTCCAGTATCCATGTGTGGGGCATCGAGTCATAGGCTTTCATGTTGTCAATCCAGGCAGTGCACAGGTTTGTGTGTTTGGTCTTATAGTCTCGAGCTACAGATCGGGCGACTAGTTGCTGGTGCTTGGCTCCCCTGGTGTTGGTGCCAATTCCTTTCTGTGCCTCTCTCAGGTATTGACCCATGTGAATATTCATCTTAGCCGCTATGATGCCTGATAGGAGCTTCCTTGTTTTACAGAGGCAGGTGATTGGCCGGTAGTTGGAAGGAATTCCCCCTTTCTTGGGGTATTTCAAGATCAATACTGTCCAGACTTGGGTCAACCAGTCGGGGGG